>NC_088401.1:69347712-69442712 GCF_034236695.1 Oncorhynchus nerka
TCAGACATGCCAACCTGTTTCTTGCAATAACGATATCAAAATATATTATACGGATGTGATAGCCTAAACCTACTGGTGATGGTATACACTTCCTATGGTTGTGATCTGAATCTGATGTTCTGCACAGCGCAAGACGAGACATAGGCCAATGTCATAGGCCTATCGTCAACCAATCATATTTCTCTAATCCTTTCGAGCTAAATTCCAGCTAAACTTGGAGAGAAAGGTTAGGCCTCCTAACTACTTCCAAAAAGTGTGCTTCTGATGAAGAGCTACAAAAGTAAGTAAATAGCCATATTAGACTGAAAAATATAAGGTATTTTGTCAAACTTGTGAGGCTCTCGGTGCTCATCAGTTGCTCATTCAACATATTTGCTGCTACTTCACTTAATCCCATTGTAGCCCTTTCCTGCAGGCAATTACCAAAAGCGCCCTCTATGGCCTCATGGGTGGAATGTTATTAACAGTTTCCATAATTTCATAATTAATAACAATTAATTTTTTTAAACGTGTTATAAATGTTATATTTCAGTCTTCTGTGATGTAAATAAAGTGTAACATTGGGATACAAACTCAAAATGTAATACATTTCAACTCTATATCTGACATGGTACAGGTGTTGTCTTTTTTTTAAGCCCATAACATTGTGTATGAGGTGTATACTTTTGTTTCAAAGTAGATTTGTTTAAGGCTACAAATAATCACTCTATGTGACCCTGATTTATCCCACTGCAGTAAAAGGTCACATTCCCTGAGACCAACCAGAAATGTATCCTGGGCCAAATATTCAGAGATTTTTATAAAACAGCCACACAATGGTCTCTCGTTTTTGCATCAAGAGTAGGCTACGCTTCAATTGCTCGGTCGTTGCAGTGGACTGCAGGGCTGTAGTGCTGCCAGAGCACACCAGAGCACACCAGAGCACACCAGAAAACACCAGAGCACACCAGAGCACCACTTCTCACAATGATTATCACAATGGTTTAGTAAAGTTAGATCAAAGCTGAATCAATGTCTTGGAAGCTGATAGTATAACATTACACAAATATATATATATGTATATATATTTCTCATGAGATTTTAGAATGCTTTAACTTGTTCCCAAAAGTGATTATGTCCCAAAAAACTCAACAGTGCACGCACACTAGGCAGAATGTGCATTGATTGAAACAAAATACAGAAAAATATAGTTTGTTAACACCATCTGCTCACAAACAGTAATTCAAGAATATCTAAATGCATGTTCCCATGAAAATGATTGAGATCAAATGATTGGCATGCAGACGCAGTTTGGACATTTCTGATATTACCATTCGCGATTGACAGTGATAATGCAGTGGCCTATTTGGAAGTTAGGTATGCCTAACTTGGTGTTCGAAGGTATTCAAAATAGAACATTTTATTGAGACAATAGACCAACTTTGCAATTGGAGGATGCATTTATTCATGTCGATTACACTGTCCCGGGAATGTCCCGCAAAATCATCCTGTTGTCCCGCATTTGGGTATTTTAGGCCCAATACCAACCAGCTCCAGCACTGACTGGTCCGATTTCACAATCAATACCATAGCTAGCTAGGATCTAGATCATGTCAGAGCAAAGTTGGACAGATTTCTCTCTGATGCATTTCTGTGCAGTTGTGTACATTTTTTAAAGAAAAAATGTAATAAAAAATGTTTCCAAATCTTTCTACGAGGACAGAATTTTCCATAAACCTCACGGGTCTTGCCTTTAGCATGTTTTTTTCATCCATACTCTCTCTGTAGCTCAGTGCCAGTATTGTGTTTAAACACCACACACACACACACACACACACACACACACACACACACACACACACACACACACACACACACACACACACACACACACACACACACACACACACACACACACACACACTAGCCTTGTGTAGCAGCTAGCCTAGCGCCTGTCATCCTGGGTCTCCCCGAAACTGTCAAGGAAACACAGCGATTATGCAAACATGGCAACTGTCAGCTTGGACACTGGCCATGTAATCAACACACGCTTCTCAGGGCCTCCGGCGTCAGCTAAAAAGAGCCTCTCATCTCGCGGCACAAATAGGGAAGCCCTTATGCCACGTTGTCATCGTCAATATATCCAGGCCATGATGATGTTCCCATACAAATATTTCATTCCGTAGATGGCGTCCAAGACTCACAGCCAATGAATGGACAGGAAACCTGTGTTTTATCACTAATAAAAGACAGACAGAATTAAGTAAACATAAAAGATAGCCTTCTGTACCCTTCACCAAGGGCAATGTTCTTAACACCCTTTCAGTATTTCTTTTCCAAGTGGTCCGGCATTTTTTTGTTGTTGACAGAAGCCCCTTGAAGAAATTGAATTTACCTACATTGAGTGGTTACTGTTTCTAAAGATAATTGAAGTTTTCATTTTAATGGCCATTTCCATTTTATGAATTAAAGCTAAAACTCGCCCCGCTTCCTCTTGAAACGGTACCACAACATTCAAAAGTGTTTCTTAAATATGGGTAGTGTATGCACTGAAGCGTGTTCTAAATTAGGTTTTCTTTGCTAAGTGTCTCTGTCTATTTTGGTATGTCAAAGCTCATGATTGACTGTACAGAAAAATAAAAAATGTTAATGTGATGGCAGAGAGTTCAGGGATGCATTGAACTGACTGATAAAACCTTTTTTCCCCCCTGTTTGTTCACACAACACACATAGTCCTTTTGGTGCAAAGTACTAGGTTAATTCAGTTGTAATTGTTGAGGGGATTGTATAAAAACGATTCACTGCAGTATGACCATAAGAAGATCACACTGTACACTTTATACCCACAAGACCTGTAATGTCAGAATAGTGTATATCTAAACTAGGATTTAAAATCCTGTGAATTAAATTAACCTTCTACTTTATTATTAACAGTTTACTCTTCAGCTGAAGTTGATGGATGGACGGGGTAAATTTGTCATCCCTCAAATCATTAAACAATTTCAACTTCTGTCCTTTTTTATTATGCTTAAGCCTGATATCTCAATATCTATGTGGACATTTTAATATGAAATAAAATCCTCAGTCTACCCAGTGGTCTGTTCAAAACTTGGCATGGGATGCACGTTTATTTATATATTACATGTGTCGGGTCCAGCTCACAGTTGGGGGCATTTCTTTCTATCAAAAGCTCCTTTTTCAGACACCTTTTTTCCTCTTTTCACATGTAGTCTCGGCAATGACCGTTATGAGAAAATATTACTGTAAATTACCATCTCTCCATATTTTCCTTGCATAGACAACAGTTCTTGTCAAAATATATGAAAGTATTGAAAACGTGAAAAGTCAATATGCGACACAAATCAAGTACTAACATGTCTTTCCTGGACAAAAGCCATTATTAAGTTAGGCAGGGACGCACAGTTTCGTACCAGGTATTTTAGATTGTATGGTGAAGAGAAATTTCAACAGACATGTCACTTTTATTTTAAAGAGGAACTTTAAGAGTAAGGAAATGTGATTTTGATAACCAAATGTGATAAAGAAGCTCCTACCCTTAAAACAGCTGAAAAAACATATTTATGTTAAAACATTTGAATACTGTGTGCTGCATTCTTGATAATCACCTCAAAATTTAACCTGACAGGCAGCCCAGATTAAGAATATTTTAATTTTGACAACAATAAAACATATGCAAATAAGTGCATTTTTAGAATGCTATCTTGTTAGGTAACATGGCATAAATGACAAATTAATAAAAAATATATTTACTGTGAAAGGTGGGCTAGCTTAGCTAGCTAGCCAGCTAGTCCAAAACTACGGACTAGCTGGCTAGCTAGCTTGCTAGCATGTGACGTTAGCATAACAGCTTGCTACAGTATAGGATTTTACTTTGGATTATGGACTTCACGGTGGACATTGACAGCATAATTTGGTAAGTCTCACAACTAGCTGCAATTTCTTTAAAAATATATTTTTTTATTTAACCTTTATTTAACTAGGCAAGTCAGTTATGAAACTATTTCTTATTTACAATGACGGCCTACAAATAGGAGTGGACACTTAACAATCCTACATGTATGTAATGTAAACTCACGTAAACTCGTACATCGCCTTGGTCCGTACAATTGCCCTTATTTTAGCGTCCCAAAATGGAATACTTCCAGATCAACTGTAATGTCAATACTATTGTAAAGCACAATTTCTTCCCTTTCCAACAGAATCAATTACATGACCTAAACGCTGCCCGTTTCTGCATAATTCAAGCAGGCAATGAGCCCCATCGGGTCTTTTTAAAAATGGCGGGTGGGGAAGTGAAACTAATGCGTGATAGTGAGAAGGAGAGATGTGTGGGAAAATTGCTTTTTTTCACTTGATCTGTCCAACTTATCACCTTATCGCCTCTAAAATGTAAATAAAACACTATAAAGAGTTCATAGTGTCATTACATACCTATTTGAAGGTTTGTGTCGAATTTTAATCAGGTTTTTAGGGCGGTGCTAAAGTGATCTTAGAAGTAAACAGCGGCTTTGAGAATGATGATCGCATGCAATAATGATGCAAAAAATGATAACGTATCCCCCCATAACCACCGTCACTGTCCATTTATTGTTTTTAAAGGATGATAGAAGTGTTACTGTCACGTCCTGACCTTAGTTCCTTTTTTATGTCTCTGTTTAGTTTGGTCAGGGCGTGAGTTGGGGTGAGCATTCTATGTTTTTGTTCTATGTGTTATAGTTCTATGTGTTTGGCCTGGTATGGTTTCCAATCAGGGGCAGTTGTCAATCGTTGTCTCTGATTGTAAACCATACTTAGGCAGCCTTTTTTCTCACTATGGTTGGTGGGTAGTTATTTTCTGTTTAGTGTTTTTGTTGCACCCTGCAGAACTGTTTGTTTGTCGGTTTGTTGTTTTTGTTCAGTATTCATCTTTATTAAAAGTATTATGAATACGTACCACGCTGCAATTTGGTCCTCTTCTCCCAACGACAATCGTTACAGTTACACCTGGTGAAGAGAGATTGTAAGACAGAAATATTTGTTTTATGCGTGCTGTATGTTACGACATGACACGTGAAGATGTAATGGAGGGTCAGTTTTTTTCAACTTTTCTCCAATACTATAGAGCCATTACCATGTCGATCAACTCTTGAATAGAAACCTAGTTCACACCCCTGATTTTGAAGTCAACACAGTCGCTACAGTCCCATTAGTTTTCTTTGTAGCCTCGTTTGAATGTTGCGGTTGCGCACATTTGTACGGAATGGGGTGAGTTTACGTTAGCTAACGCTTTCAAAACAGACACCTAGCTACAGTAGCTAGCTAGCTTGCGTTGACTGAATAGTACTTTTCCAGCCAGCTGTTTCTAGCTCAGTAAACTGGCTAGCCTCTCCTAGGTTTGGCACATCTAAATTCCCTCTGTGCGAAAGTTCCTTTATTATTGTGCAGTTAGCTTTACTAACCTTGTTTGCTGTTAGCTAACAGTATGAGCTGATGTCCATGTCAAAACTACTGTAATGTTTAACACAGCTAGACCTTGCTCGCTGAATGAACACAAACATGTTAAAGTAGGTTTTTGATTGGACTATAAAGGCTTATTCGATGGTAGCTACCTGCTTTATTATTATGGACATAATACATTTAGCTAACTTGCTAATGCCAGGTACTATAACAATAGATCTGATGTCCTTGCCCATGTGAAAATCACTGTAACGTCATGTAGCCTACAGCTGAATGAGTTCAAAAACACATGCAAGTGGATTTTGAACTGGACTATACAGGTTTGTTAACATGATTGTTAGTAGTTTCTTGTTTTTCCATCTCAAATTGGTAGTTTTAGCTTTAGTTTATTCAAATCTTGATCCGATGTGATTTTTAAAAAAAGCCACGAGTAAAGTAGGCGTGCAGACAGTCTTCCGTTCCAATGACATTGTTTCAATATGGCTGCGGCCACATCTCTGTAAGCGTGCTTGAAAACCTTCAAATAATATGTTCTAAAAGCATTTTCATAACATCACGTTCAACAGTTTGACCTAAAACCGACATGTAAAACAATGTTGTAGATTGACTAAGGTAATGTCAAGATGAACCCATGTCCGATGACATTGGTTGTGCTTGTGTAGATTCAACTATAGACCTCAATCCCAAAGGAATGGAAAAGATAAATGTACAATTTCCTTTTTTTATTCGGTGCCTATTAATTTGGGGTGGAGGCATGGGACGTGGTCTCATATTGATGTTAGATTACATTAGAGGTTTGGAAACAGCTTGCAAACTTTGATTTGAAAGTGTAATGTCCCTTTAACCTACTGTGCGGTCTGATGTAGGCCTATTACTAGTCTGACCCGTCTTTATGTTCCAACGAGAATACATATTATGTATTGGAATATCTTAACCTTCTAAACATCAACCAATATCAACCAACACTGTTTGGGATGGTCACTATCTAGGCATGATCGAGGTTAGACATAGGACCCATATTCAAGACCAATAACCTTTATTGACCAAAAATGTTATCTAGCTGTCAAATGAATCAATTATATTACAAGTGTACTGTACTCCTCTGATGACTTCACGTCCCTTGTCTGTAATAGAGTGCATATTATGAAAAAGGTAACCACATTCATATGTTCTTAAAATCCAATAAAACAGTCTGAGCTCATAAAAAACTCCAACATAGAGTAGTTAGCGTGATCACAGAACATTTGAAAATGGTCTTGGAGTAGGCCTCATATTTAGACTTAGTATACTGATGTGGAATAAAATGACAGGATTAAAAATCATGGTTTCCTTCTTTATGACAGGGAGAGTTATGTATTACTAACACCAGATTCACCACCAAGGTCCACAAGCTAGGGGGAGAGTAGTTAGAACGCCACAGGCTCCCTCCACCCAATGGGAAGTACAGAGAATGTTAAAAAAAATGGCATTTTGGTTTGTACCATACAATCACAATTCCACAGAACACCCTTGTGCAAATGGTAGAAATATTATAGATGGTCCCTTTTGGTAGCCCTAAAAAAAATCTGGAAATAATTCATTTTTGGGTACGTTTGATTTGTGCCAACCCTTGGAACTCCGCCAACCCCTGGAGCTCTGCCACTGAAAGTACAGGAAATGTAACAGAAGTAGGTCTCCCTACTCCAATCTATGATGAATGGGGCACTATGTGGGGGGAAAACCAGGCTGGTCTTTTTAGAGACATAGAAATCTGACCAAAAGTCATTTTTATAAGCCAATAAATTAGAGGGGAAGTACTCCGATGTGGGGATGAGAAGGGCTTGATTATGTGACGGGTCGTGGCACGTGACAGGGCCGATCGCATGTGGTGAGGTGAAGCAGGCCACATGCTGTGGTTGGCAAAAGTACCCACCTTTGGTTCATCTCTGCAGCCCCTCACAGCACCTCACCACACTATCCTATTCACAAGACTGAGGGTCTAAGAAGCCCCACTGGGACAAACGAGCATGGCCACCCCTCTCTTAATTAGATGTTTCCCCCAGCCCAGATACTTATTTCTCTGTCATCCATCATGGCGGTTGTTGCCCTGCCTCTTTAATAAGCCCCTGACTGCCACTGCAGAGAGTGCCTAGTCCTGACCAACAGGGCTGGCTTTATTGAGCTGTCACAGGCTCACAGGATATATTTTATGAAAGGCAACATGGCCATTTCAATGGCATATGTGAATCTTACACTATCCTACCTTTCAGACGGTTCATGATGGTGTTACACCTTTGGAAGGATGACACTATTCAGATTAACGGATAACCTTTTTATTGTTAATCAATAGAACTTTTATAGGGATTAGGGATCAAACTGCTCCCTGTCAGGGGATACCTGGTCTCTATTAGGCTAGTAAGATCAGTGTCAGTAAATGACCCCGTACTTGATTATTACCTGCTAATAATAGTCTATAGGCTACAATAGTCCTTAGTCCACGTGTGCACACTAGCACAGACATGCATTACATAGTGACATCTCTCTCTCACTCTCACTCTCACTCTGCTGCCCTGAGGGAGGGAGGATCAGAATGTGGCTTGTCATTCCTTCTCTCCCTCTCACCCTGGCGGTCCTTGGCAGCCCACTGTCAGGAGGTCCCCAGTGTGTAGCTAACCTCTTCCCCACACCGGCCCTCTCATCTGCTGGGAGGGAAATAAGCCATGCTTCCTTAGTTGATGTCTCCAGCTGACAGAGCCCAAGCGGGTAGCTTTCATCTGTGGGGAGGAAGGAGGAGTTCCTTGGTACATATGGTGAAATCATTTTAAGGATAGGGAAGGCAGCTCGTGGTAATAATGTATGGAGGGCTGTCGTTGGCTCTGTTTACTTATTGTCTCACAGGGTAATCTTATCTTTTCTGAAATGCACAGCAGATATTTTCTGAAACTCACAGTATGTTTGAATGGATCAAGTCTTGAAATAAATATTTGAATGAGTGTGTGTTATGGTTTTTTTCATGCAGAGCACTGTACTTAGGAAATATGGGAGAGTGATATAATTAGGATTTTTGAATCAACATTTTCACCACTCATTTCCTATACTGCAGTTCCAACAAAGTCTCCTTGAGTTTCTGTGCTGGCTTGGATAGATGTCAAACCATCTTTACAGTGTACTGGCTTGGATAGATGTCAAACCATCTTTACAGTGTATTGGCTTGGAGAGATGTCAAACCACCTTTACAGTGTATTGGCTAGGATAGATGTCAAACCATTTGGAAGCATACTCACCAACATGTTTGTTAAAGCATGACAGTTTATCTCATTTTCTAAAGGGCCTACATGCCTCCAAGAGGGTTCAGCTAGTGTTTGTGTGCCTTCTCAACGGGCTTGCTCCGTGTGTGTGTGTGTGTGTGTGTGTGTGTGTGTGTGTGTGTGTGTGTGTGTGTGTGTGTGTGTGTGTGTGTGTGTGTGTGAGAGAGAAAGCACAGGGTCTTGGGGGTCACAAAGGCATCTTTGTAAAGGGCCATTAATAAGTGTCTTGTGACTCTCCTGATGCTCCACAGCCTGCAACACCTTCGAAACGCATCAACCACTTGTGTGTGTGTGAGGTTGTGTGTATTTGTCTATGTGTGTGTATAACTATTTATATCTTATTTTAACCATGATTTATAGTGTTTGTTCACTGTTTACGTTTTTGTGGTTTTGGGGTGTGTGGGGTGGGTGGTGGATTTTAAAGCTGATTTTTTTAGATATATTTTTTTATATGTGGAGATTGAAATTCTATGGAAGTTTAACAACACACCTTTGGCCAAAGTGCACACAGTTCCCTTCATGCTGCACATCTCAGCTACTCCTCTGGTCAAGTACCTTGCAGTTAGCATAGCTTATTTGTTCAAGTGGTGAGGAAATATTAAATATCACAAGTTCTCTGCTGTAATTATCAACAGATGGCTGCCAGTTGGGCAAAGTGTGTGTGTGGTGAGTGCGTGTATGTGTGTGTGTGTGTATGTATGTGTGTGTGTGTGTGTGTGTATGTGTGTGTGTGTGGTGAGTGCGTTTGTGTGTGTATGTATGTATGTATGTATGTGTGTGTGTGTGTGTGTGTGTATGTATGTATGTGTGTGTGTGTATGTATGTATGTATGTATGTATGTATGTATGTATGTATGTATGTATGTATGTGTGTGTGTGTGTGTGTGTGTGTGTGTGTGTGTGTGTGTGTGTGTGTGTGTGTGTGTGTGTGTGTGTGTGTGTGTGTGTGTGTGTGTGTGTGTGTGTGTATGTGTGTGTGTATGTGTGTGTGTATGTATGTATGTGTGTGTGTGTGTGTGTGTGTGTGTGTGTATGTATGTGTGTGTGTGTGTGTGTGTGTGTGTGTATGTATGTATGTATGTATGTGTGTGTGTGTGTATGTATGGTTCAGGATAGATACAAGGATATGGAGATGAGGTGAGGGTGAGATGAAACAGAGGATAGTTTGAGGGAATAAATCAAATCAAATGAATGATGAAGATGAAAATACTGTACAGTACAATAGAACCAATAGAAGACAATTAAGATGGAAAGAGAGAGATAAAGAGACCCTGCATGCCAGTTATTGTCCCAGGTGAACAATAGTTCACAGTCCTGGTTAGGATCAGTTTGAAGTTAACTGCCCAATTTTTTCCACTTTGGACGTTATCTTAACCTTTCTTATGTAGCTCGAATGACTAATGCGAACCGTCTGTGGGGGTAACACAGATATAGCCCCCCTGGAAACAAGAGCATCACATTTCTGGACCCATACTGTGATCTCAATGGTGGAAATGATGTGGTTTAGGGGAGGGGGAAGGGTTAAGGGCAGCACAGGTCACCAGGGTTCAGTTGAATGAGCCATGAATGGCAGGAAGATCCCCCACACCTTCTCCACATGTTCCACCCAAAACACTGACCTCCCTGTTGTTCCCCTCATGTGCGATCACCCACACAGATTAGCCACTTAAATGTAACCGACACCCAAAGAAGCGTAGCCCCGTGCTAAATTACACTGCGACGTGACACATGAGTCCATCACACCATCTTCTTCCACTCTCTGCCTTTTATCTCTTTGAGCTCAAATCAGCAGTGTTACATTTCTTAATCCCAATCATTTAATTAGGGGTTCAAAGCTTCTGCTACAAATTGACACCAGACATGAAGGGCCGTGCTGTACAGCACTGATACCTCTCAGACACATGTCATGACTACAGGTGTTTAGACAAGTTCCAAGCATCTGGTACAAATTGACACCAGAAGCAAGGATGGATACAGTAGGCCTAAAGACTGATCCAAGATCACATTTGTTATTTGGATCGACAGGAGACACAACCAATCGCCACCAGCAGATGTAGCTTAGCATATGATTTGCTGTCTGTTGCCACTGTCACAATTCCACAATAAAACCTTCCCTTTATTCCTCACTGAAGGAGTTCCTCGAGCCTCACTTCTCAAAATACAAAAGAGAGGATACAATGTTAAATCCCTGCTGTCTTCTGAGAGACCGGGGCTTGCTTTCTCAGCTGGAGAACATAGGTGTTGACCCCAGGATAGAACCCTTTCTCCCTTACTGTGATTGACAGGCCTATTGGATATGTGGCCACAGGACCTTACTGCCCCCATTGAGAGGTGGGGCACGTTCCCTCAAAACAGAGCATCCTGGGTGGCCGTGGTTGCAGGGGCATCCTTCACTGGAGCCAAACACCTCAGGTCAGAGCCAAAATGTTATATTACACCCCAATGTATATCTTCTGTATAATGGACTGTACAAAACGGCACTTTCCATTCGGTCTGCACGTTGCGCCTCTGTAAAACATGTGGGACCCCCCCCCCCCCCTCACTCGTTAAAATTAGCTGCGCTGGTCAAATTACTTGTTTCTTTGCTCTGCAGATTAAGACTTGGTTTGTAAAACAAGTACATTAAATAATCAACCGTGGCGTTTGGCCGGTGAAGAGGAGCGCTGCGCACAATCCCTCCTATCCATAACATCGTATGAAACTTAAACTCACTGCCCGAATGGCTGCCCTTTAAAACAAGCTGAGTCCCGGGCCAAAATCATTAGTAAAGCAATCCATCAGTCCAACCCAAACCCCTAACTCACTGACCCTAACCACAATGTCAGCTATTAGAGACAGACAGCACTGTTCACTGAAGGTTAGTCAAGACAGCCATGATCTGTTCTCAGATCAAGACAGACAGACAGATATTGAACAAACAGATATTGACAATAAATCTAGTCTCAAATATACAAGTATGCATGTGTGTACTGGTTTGCTCAGGTTTGAAAGACAATACGATTTAGAAGACATCCCAAAGTAAATCCAAAAGCTATATACTCATACCAATATCTGAAGTGACCACATCTTCATATTAAGGTTGAGCTTCTCCCATTCTCAGTTTATCTCCCTTTTCCTTGGTATTTCTCTGGGAAACGGTGGTCACACTAAACCAGGTTTTCTTTGGCCCTAGTAGAACAGGCTCAGTGCACAGCAACCACTTATTGCCCCAGGTGCCAGTCATGGCCGACTGATGTTTTTGTAGAGAAGTTTGATGAAATGTCAGTCTTCTCCACTCCCTGAATGCATATTAAAAGTCTAAAAATAAGCCACAGAATGAGCCCTTACTCCTCACACATATTTTACAATGAAACCTCTACCTGTCAGATACCCACATATTGTCTGGCACATCCATCCATAGAAACAAGAAGCAAAGAAGCATGGTATATGACCACCATGGTGTATGATCAAAAGAAGTGCATTAAATAGTCTCACATAACTCACATAATTCATCAGCGGCCATCATAACTGTGGTACACCATTATACATTCATACATACTGGTGTGCACAGGTTAACATGTCAAATTCACTAATTGTTAATAAACCATATTCAATTATAGAATTCAGGATTGGTCGAATTGAGTCCTTCAGCAACATATAAACAGTCATTAGACTTCATACATATCCCTCTGTATGCTTATGGTAGGTCAAAAGGAAAAAAATCACTGAGCTCTGCAAGCCGCCAAGTACGGCGCTGTGTGGTGAGAAAACAAATAAGAGCAAACAAGTCCAAACGAAGCAAAGTACTTTGGTTCCATTTATATGACTGGGGCTCTTTACAGTTGCACCAGCCTCCTCGTTTGATGTGTCCACCTATGTGGCGCCCTGAGCTCCATCAGACAGCCATCCATAATGCAGATACAGTGCATCTGAGCTACAGGACGGAACCACAGAAACGAGTGGGGAGATGTTCTGGTATGCAGGAAAAAACAGCTCTATTTCAAGCCATTCAAAATCGTTGAGAGGTTCTCCTTGTGATCTCTACCTGTCATATTTACTCCAGACCCCAGAGCGTCTACACAGGCCTCCAGAACGTCCACACAGGCCCCTGGAACGTCCATACAGGCCCCCGGAACGTCCACACAGGCCCCCGGAGCGTCCACGCAGGCCCCCGGAATGTCCATACAGGCCCCCGGAACGTCCATACAGGCCCCCGGAACGTCCACACAGGCCCCCGGAACGTCCACAGGCCCCCAGAATTTCCACACAGGCCCCCAGAATGTCCACACAGGCCCCCAGAATGTCCACACAGGCTCAGTTAACCAGGGTGTAAATAAACCCCAAAACAGCCAATACGATCCCAAAATCCCGCTCCTCAAATTTGGTGAATCACTTTGTTCAGAGTAGGAGGCCTGCCCCTGCGCCTGTCCAGTCCAGCCTGCCAGCCAAGCAGCCTGTCAGCCAGTGAGACTGTTAAAGAGGTATTTAAATGTGTGCCTGCAGCAATGCGCTCACTCAATGACCTCTTTATTTGTTAAAATAGATTATTTTAAATAAATTACAGAGCACTTTCACTGAATAAACAGAGACTTTGAGGCTGCGGCCTGCGTTACATACTTACCGCAGCCACAGAAATCCTAAATGACTAGTGAGCTGTGTAATCACCTTTGATTTCACTGATAGGACTCTGATTCTTTCTGGTAAAAGAGACGGGGGCATTGAGGACTCTGAAAGGCAACACCACCAGGAGGGGAAAGAGAAACAGTTTCACTGGGACGATGTACTTATGATGTTTCTTTCCTCAACGAAGGACTCCATTGGAAGAACAGAGGGGAGCTTGAAGGGAGTCCTGTCACTTCTTCCTCCCAGTCTAAGAGGTTTAACACTCCTACTCTGTGCCAATGCCACAGTCGTCAATAGTTAACACAGCCACAAAGTCCTAACCCCGCCTATTTCTACATTTTCTCTTCTTAAAATCTGATTTAAAAGATAAGCCTAAACTTAACCCTAACCTGAACCACCCTGCTAACCTAATGCCTAACCTTAATTTAAGACCATAAATCACATTTTTGTTTTAATACATTTTTACAATATAGTCAATTTGTGTTATCAAGTGGAAGCCCAACGCCACGGCAAAACACCACCCTGACTGCAGCAGAAGCATAAGGAAACGGGGCTTGGTTTCTAATTATTATCCCCTATTACGGCTAACAAATTAAATGTTAGTTAAACAAACAATTACTATACAATCATTGTCAAGATGGTGGGAGTAGTACCATTTCAATATTATTTAGTACTTTTTATGTTGTCATATGAAAGATACACTATAGAAGTTCAGTTCCAAATTCCTCATGTCAAATTTTGGTTTGATTATTGTCTGTTTTCTAGTCATTTCCAAATCAAGGTATGTACCAAAACATGCATTTCATCAAGTCTATGTATACCAGGAAATGACATATGCTACAATACGGTCTAAAGGGGTACAACACATTACCAAAAGTATGTGAACATCTCATTCCAAAATCATGGGCATAAATATGGAGTTGGTCCCCTCTTTGCTGCTATAACAGCCTCCACTCTTCTGGGAAGGCTTTCCACTAGGTGTTGGAACATTGCTCCGGGGACTTGCTTCCATTCAGCCACAAGAGCATTAGTGATGTCATTGTATGCTGTAGCATTAAGATTTCCCTCCACTGGAACTAAGGGGCCTAGCCTGAACCATGGAAAACAGCCCCAGACCAGTATTCCTTCTCCACCAAACTTTACAGTTGGCACTATGCATTGGGGACAGGTAGCGTTCTCCTGGTATCCAGATTCATCCGTTGGACTGCCAGATGGTGAAGGGTGATTCATCACTCCAGAGGGCGCGTTTCCACTGCTACAGAGTCTAATGGTGGTGAGCTTTACACCACTGGAACTTGGTAGTGAGTGTTGCAACCGAGGACAGACAATTTTTACTCACTAAGCGCTTCAGCACTCGGCAGTCCCGTCCTGTGAGCTTGTGTGGCTTACCACTTCGTGCCTGAGCAGTTGTTGCTCCTAGATGTTTCCACTTCACAATAACAGCACTTACAGTTGACCGAGGCAGCTCTAGCAGGGCATAAATTTGACGAACTGACTTGTTGGAAAGGTGACATCCTATGACGATGACACGTTGAAAGTCACTGAGCTCTTCAGTAAAGCCATTCTACTGCCAATGATTATCTATGGACATTGCATGGCTGTGTGCTTGATTTTATACACCTGTCAGCAATGGGTGTGGCTGATATAGCTGAATCCACTAATTTAAAGGGGTGTCCACATACTTTTGTATATATAGTGTAATTTCTGGACCATATTTATTTCTATTTAGGGGACCCCTTTTGGTTCAAGAGCACACCCAGAGCCAAAAGTTATGTATAGCCTCTTTAAATTATGGCTTTAATTGTTCTTTCTTATATCCCTTCCACCTCCATCAGCAATTAATTCATTTCCCCTACACCAACGCTGAGAACCGCTTTAACATTATGTAAAAAGCAAATATACACATTCACACTATGGTACTTGGCTCCTAATTCAGTATGGCAGGGCCTAGTTATGGCTGGATTACCGTTGCCCAGGAGAAAGCCAGAAGAATAATATGACAGGGAAAATGTTGGCGGACCAAAGCAGAAACGCATGATGAAATTAGGTTTGATTAGCCTTATGGGTCCTTGTTTCAACTCTCACGGGCCTATTTACTTTTAAACATGTGGTTGACATTCTTTCGGCTACACATTTCCCGGCATGTCTATTAAATCTAATATGAAAGTGGTTAAAAAAACTGTTTTGCACGTATGTGTGGGCATACGTCATGCAGGCAATTTTGGAAACTTGACGTCTGAAATGATAATATACCCCATATTGACGTCTATCTTCTCCCTGTATTATAAATACCATGCATAATGGATAAACAGTGTAATAGATATAGACAGACCTTAATATTTGGTGTCATTTCTTACAATTACTTTGAATTTGAAAGTAACAGGGGGTATTATGTTGATGTTCTCGATGAGGAAGAGCTTGAATAATACCATTCAAGCAGTGGCATAGCGCAGTTTTGCTTCCAAATTGAGAACGAGACACCATTTTATTTGTATTTTTTTCAGCGAGCGTATGGAGTGTATGTGTGTGATTATGAATAATTAGAGGATTCTTAATTCATGAGCCGTTAGGTGTTATGAATAGCAATTTCTGTGACTCTCTCGGTGGCTCTTAAACAGACACTCTGAAAGGAGCTCACAGACCTGGCTCAGTTCTGCCTCTTTCTGGCAGCTATAATTGAGCTTAATAACTCCAGCACAGACATACAGAACCTCTTTGACACCTAGACCAAATTATCTAATGAAACGATCAAATAAGCATCATCCAGCCTTAGAATATCAAAGCGGGCGGCAGCTGGCAGCGTGTCGTGACATTTGGGCTTTTAATCACTGCCAGGCCTGCTTCCCCCCATGTCCTGTGGCCTTGCACTCATGTAGAGAGAGGGGACAAGTCTTTAGACTGGAGGATGGAGCAGTGAATGGAGTTGTTTTCTGCCAGGTGTCGTGGAGGAGACATTGGGTGACTGCTCCAATAATGGGCTATGACAAGTTGTAGGTTTGGCAGCAGGGGTGTGTGACAGTTGGGGAAAGTGTGTGTGCGTGCGTAAGTGCGTCCGTCCAGCCGTCTGTCTGTCCTACTCAAAAATAATATTATGTTCTGTTTTCTATTATATGAATTGTTAATTTAGTTTCTATAATAATAATTACCAATAAAATGTATTTACTTATTCACCTTCAAAATCTGGCATGAAACACTAAAAGGTATTTAGAGGTTCCTTTTCTCTTCTCCTGCTATTTGTCAGCATGAGTGGCTATTCGGTAACAACCAGTGGAGCTCGATGGCGTGAGTCCAGAGACTGAGCACGTGCAGACCCAGTGCCCACTTTTTCCCTGCACTTGTTTGGTTACATTTGACTTTTCACGAGATAAGAACCAGATTTAGCTCTTAGCTCTGAGCAGCATTTGGGTAGAGGGCTCTGACAAAGAGAATGGGCGAGAAAAGTCTTATATATATATATACGACTGTGTAGTCTGCTATATCTCTGCAAGCATGCCCTATTATGTTACCTTTCAAGTGCTTTGTCGCTGGAGAGCATACTATTCTGTTTTTTCTCGCCTGTTGGCTCACTAAAACGGTGTTGTTTTAAGGACCTAGAGTCCTGCGCTGAACGGGAGTGGGCGCTGAACGTTTCGAGTTAGACATAGTGTTTATTTATGGAATATTTCTTGACACATACTTACACCATTATCGTCCCATTCTTGTTAGGCCCCCAAGTGCCGTCTAAGAGGGTGTCTGACATACAAAGACCATCCCACCTTTACCTCATGCAAATATTGCTTAGACAGTCAGCAGTAGGCTAATTGAATATTGTTCAAAGGCCATAGAATGAATGATTCCAAATACAGTGTTTCTCATTAACTTGCAAACACGTTTTGTATGGTGATTGGAATGAGCCAACTGATGCTAGGCTAACTACAAAAACAGAGGCACTGCATTGTTTGTGAAATGTGTTGCTGTAAAACAATATACAGTACTTTACAGCTAACAAGAATATACAGTATATTATATCTGTTTCACAATTATCTGGTTTTGCTGTTGTTCGGGACAAGTGCTTGCAGTAACACTTTGCTAGCTGGCTAACAAAACAAAGCTAGCTAGCCAGTTTCTGTTTGTTAGGAGGTGCAGAAAAGGATGAGCATTTCCTCAAGCATAACAGAAGCGTTCATCTGTCAGACAGTCATGTCCACCCAAATCAGACGGATGTTGAAAGTCGAGGGAGGGTGTAAACAATTGGCCTGGTTTTGACAAGTCCAATGCCTTGGGCAAACACCCTTTGTCTAGCTTTCCTCAAACTCTTTGTCAGAGTGCTTGCACTCACCTCATGTTCTTCAAAGCTGGCTGGGGATAGTTGTCTTTAGTCACCATGTTTAGATAAGGCCTCCTCCTTAACACTCCCGGATTTACCAAGGGCTCTGCTCAATTAGGAGTTCAAATACTTTGGAAACAGGTAGGGATTTTTCTCCCCAACCCCCCAGTCCCCACTAATTTCATGGCCTAAAGCTATTGACTTGTCTGCTGCAGCAAAGGACAGGTAGAGCCAACTCAGAAGGCAGAAAAATCACAATAATTCTTCAACTGACCTTGAGGGAGGTCTTCGCTCTCTCTCTCTCGCCCTCTCGCCCTCTCGCTCTCAATTCAATTCAATTCAATTCAAGGGCTTTATTGGCATGGGAAACATGTGTTAACATTGCCAAAGCAAGTGAGGTAGACAACATATAAAGTGAAAAACAACAAAAATTAACAGTAAACATTACACATACAGAAGTTTCAAAACAGTAAAGACATTACAAATGTCATATTATATATATATATACAATGTACAAATAGTTAAAGGACGCAAGATAAAATAAATAAGCATAAATATGGGTTGTATTTACAATGGTGTTTGTTCTTCACTGGTTGCCCTTTTCTCGTGGCAACAGCTCTCTCTCTCTCTTCCCCTCTCTCTCTTCCTCCCTCTCTCTCTCTTCCTCCCTCTCTCTCTCTTCCTCCCTCTCTCTCCTCTCTGCTCTCTTTACCATCTGGATCAGCTGCCAAGGGAAGGATCTGTCTGCGTGACCCTGTTGTCAAGGACACATGTGAGAATTAGGAAAAGTGGACTTGTTTCAAACAATTACATAAATTACTTGAATATCTTGAAACAAAAAGGAGAAGAAATAAATGTATTAGAAATGTTGACTGTCAGCTTACATTTCCACTCAAGAGTACGTTTTTGTGAGTCACAGACAAGGTCCAATAGGGGAGTGATTTGGTGATTTGCGGCTACCAGGTGTGTTTAGTATTGGAGGATTGAATCTTTGTGTTTGGTTGTACTTTTTTAATCATGTCTAACAAGCACCTGTCAGAGACTTACAGAGAGAGAGGTTGTGACCCGTTGCTTCGAACCCTGAAATGGATACCCTTTAATAGAGGCCGGCCTGTTAAATTGTAATTGAATGTTACACAGAACTCTGAACTAAAATGGTCTCTTTTTTCCATAAGCGTGTGGGATTTAGGCAGACGCTCCAATGACAGGTTAATTTCTACACTGAGGAGTTGTAGTATGAAGTGTTTTTGTTCTTAAGTCACTCCCTCAAAAAACGGCTTGTGTTAATGATAATTGGGGAAATGGTGACACACATCTCGCCTCCTTGTTTATTCACCAGTTTTTAAGAATTCAAGAAACATCGTTTTTTTTGTATTTACTTATACTTCAAGTTACCTAGGCCTATGTATAAAAAATAACGGCCCCCCAAAAAACTAGGGTTGATAGTTTTGATTGTAGTTTTTTATATACAAAATAGATATTGCTGGATAAGTGGATGTTATTTAATTAGATTTTATTAGGATCTTGTTTAGTCCTCATTTGGACTAATCTTCCAAGAGTCCTTAAACATTCAAATAAAATTTATAATACGATCACATTTTCACATATAACATACTGTTACAAACAGACTTAAACGGTTCTAAAGTATTGTTTGAATGTATATATGGAAAGGTTTTTGGTTTGCTCAGATAAATTATTCAATTTCTTTATTGCTCTGAATCGAAATGTTATTTAGCCTATTTCTCTTTTCTGTCTGGATAACACAGATGGTGGACAATCTATTCCTAGTATTAACTGAATGGTTGTCTCTAACCAACTTAATACTGTTGTGAATGGAGTTTGGCCTTTTTAAACGGTGTACATTATGAAATAAAAAGAATCATGTTTTTTTCAATGATCTTGTTGATTGATGACCAACCAAGAGCATTGTGAATGACTACAACAGAATAACCATATTTACACCTTAAAACAATCCTTGCTGCGTTGTTCTGTGCATTCTGCAACCTCCTAATTTAACGTGCTGATGCATTTCCCCAGACCACAGAACAGTAGTTCACCTGACTCCCAATTAATGTTTGGGTTCTTTGCTTAAGAATCTTTCCCGGTAAATATTTAGCTATTGTTCGGATCATGCATGCAGTTTGATATTTTTTCTGACATACAGTAGATGAGTTATTTGAGATGACCATGATAGGCAGTGGTATAGCTACACCCCTCGTAGTTTGTTTTCTGCCACTTCCTTCATTTGTATCCCCCCCATACTTAATTGTATACCATGCTGCATTGAACTTTTCTTGATGGAACAGACCAACATAACCTTGGTTTTCTTGGTGTTCAAAACAAGTTTGTTCAGCTCCCAGGGTACAGAACCCAAATAATTTTGAAATTGCTCACTATTAAATGTTTTAAAAAGTCTCTTAACCACAATCCTTGGGGGTTTGTTTGGAACCTTGGTGTTCATGGTTATGGTCACAATATTATGGTCTGTCCAGCCCACTGGCATTGATCTGGCTTTTAAACAATGAAATGGTATATTACAGAAGATCAGGTCAATGCACATGTCTGAACAGTGACCTAAAATAGTTGATGATCTAGTAGTATCATTAACCATTTGTTTCAAACCACAGCTCTCTGCATATCTCATTAATTTAGTTAAATTTGAATAATTATGATCCTTCCAATTGATTTAAAAAAGAACCCAAGATAAATACATCTCTGTTACTATCTATGGCCTGGTCAAACCCAGTGCATAAGTCATTCAGATAGGACACCTTAGAGCTAGGAGGTTTATAGACACATCCTACCAATATGGGTGCCTGGTTAGGCAGATCTACTTGAGCCCATAGTGCCACTATTTGACCTACATTAAGGTCATCCCTCTTCTTAAAAGGTATATGATGATTGTGGACAACAGGAAAAAGAGGACCGAGCACCCCCCCCATTTTCATCGATGGGGATGCAATGGAGCAGGTTGAGAGCTTCACATCACCAACAAACTAACATGGTCCAAGCACACCAGGACAGTCGTGAAGAGGGCACAACAAAACCTATTCTCCTCAGGAGACTGAAAAGATTTGGCATGGGTCCTCAGATCCTCAAACGGTTCTACAGCTGCACCATGGAGAGTATCCTGACTGGTTGCATCACTGCCTGGTATGGCAACTGCTTGGCCTCCGACCACAAGGCACTACAGAGGGTAGTGTGAAAAGCCCAGTACATCACTTGGGCCCAGTACATCACTTCCTGCCATCCAGGACCTCTATACCAGGCGGTGTCAGAGGAAGGCCCTAAAAATTGTCAAAGACTCCAGCCACCCTAGTCATAGACTGTTCTCTGCTACCGCACGGCAAGCGGTACCGGAGTGCCAAGTCTAGGTCCAAGAGGCTTCTAAACAGCTTCTACCCCCAAGCCAAAAGACTCCTGAACACCTAATCAAATGGCTACCCAGACTATTTGCATTCACCCCCCTCCCTCTCTTTTACACGGCTGCTACTCTCTGTTGTTATCTTCTATGCATAGTCACTTCAATAACTGTATTTACATGTACATATTACCTCAACTAACCGGTGCCCCACACATTGACTCTGTACCGGTACCCTCCTGTATATAGTCTCGCTATTGTTATATTACTGCTGGTCTTTAATACTCTTGTTACTTTTATTACTTCTTTTTATCCATATTTTTTAAACTGCATTGTTGGTTAGAGGCTTGTAAATAAGCATTTCACTGTAAGGCCTAGGTCTATGCATGTGACTAATAACATTTTATTATATTTGATTTTGATTCTGAATGTACAGTGCTACACCCCCACCATTCCCATTCCTGTCCCTTCTCAGTAGACTATATCCATGATTCCTGTCCCTTCTCAGTAGACTATATCCATGATTCCTGTCCCTTCTCAGTAGACTATATCCATGAATGTTTATTTGCCCATCATTTACAGATGCATCCAAATGCGTTTCGGTCAAAGCTAAAATATTAATATTAAAATAGCCAGCTAGTTACTCTAGAGTCCTGATACAGTTGGATTCAAATAGCTAGGGAATTACTCTAGAGTCCCGATACAGTTGGATTAAAATAGCTAGGGAATTACTCTAGAGTCCCGATACAGTTGGATTAAAATAGCTAGGGAGTTACTCTAGAGTCCCGATACAGTTGCCACCAAGGTGACTCGTTGGTTCAGGCAATGCTTTTCTTTCATGATTGGATACCTTTTTCTCCTTTCATTGATCTCTGCGGGGAAGTGATCATTTATTCCAAAATCAGTGTTTCTGAATTCTCTGCCCCTGCTCTTCACTCATGCTGCCAAACATACCCTTGTAAAACTGACCATCCTACCAATCCTCGACTTTGGCGATGTCATTTACAAAATAGCCTCCAATACCCTACTCAACAAATTGGATGCAGTCTATCACAGTGCAATCCGTTTTGTCACCAAAGCCCCATATACTACCCACCATTGCGACCTGTACGCTCTCGTTGGCTGGCCCTCGCTTCATACTCGACGCCAAACCCACTGGCTCCATGTCATCTACAAGACCCTGCTAGGTAAAGTCCCCCCTTATCTCAGCTCGCTGGTCACCATAGCATCTCCCACCTGTAGCACACGCTCCAGCAGGTATATCTCTCTAGTCACCCCCAAAACCAATTCTTTCTTTGGCCGCCTCTCCTTCCAGTTCTCTGCTGCCAATGACTGGAACGAACTACAAAAATCTCTGAAACTGGAAACACTTATCTCCCTCACTAGCTTTAAGCACCAACTGTCAGAGCAGCTCACAGATTACTGCACCTGTACATAGCCCACCTATAATTTAGCCCAAACAACTACCTCTTTCCCTACTGTATTTAACTTATTTATTTATTTTGCTCCTTTGCACCCCATTATTTTTATTTCTACTTTGCACATTCTTCCATTGCAAATCTACCATTCCAGTGTTTTACTTGCTATATTGTATTTACTTTGCCACCATGCCCTTTTTTTGCCTTTACCTCCCTTCTCACCTCATTTGCTCACATCGTATATAGACTTGTTTATACTGTATTATTGCTCCTAATCTCAGCTCGTTACCTGTATAAAAGACACCTGGGAGCCAGAAATCATTCTGATTGAGAGGGGGTCAAATACTTATTTCCCTCATTAAAATGCAAATCAATTTATAACATTTTTGACATTTGTTTTTCTGGATTTTTTTGTTGTTATTCTGTCTCGCACTGTTCAAATAAACCTACCATTAAAATTATAGACTGATCATTTCTTTGTCAGTGGGCAAACATACAAAATCATCAGGGGATCAAATACCTTTTTCCCTCACTGTAGCTATATTAAAGACACTCAACTGGTTAAAAGTTCTGATCAAATAATGCTTACATGGGGCCTCTGGAGAGGTCCCTCCATTGCAGTTGCTAGCTGCGCCACTAGAGATCCTGGTTCGAGTCCAGGCTCTGTTGTAGCTGGCTGCGACCGGGAGACCCATAGGGCGGTGCACAATTGGCCCAGCATCAATCCAGGTTAGGAGAGTGTTTGACTGCGCAACTCCTGTGCTGGGCCGGTCGCATGCACTCTGGCACAGTCACCAGGTGTATGGTGTTTGCTCCAACACATTGGTGTGGCTGGCTTCCGGGTTAAGCAGGCATTCTGTCAAGAAGCAATGCGGCTTGGTTGGGTTGTGTTTCGGAGTACACATGGCTCTCGACCTTCGCCTCTCCCAAGTTCATACAGGAGTTGCAGCAATGAGACAAGACTGTAACTACCAATTAGATACCATGCAATTGGGAAGAAAATATTAATCAATGCATACATTTGATATTATATGCACTATAGTATCATCATGCACAGAGACACATCTTTGTTTTACTATACTTGTGGGAATAAAAATGTTTTATTCCCATTCTAAATCCTATTTCCCCTAACCCTTAACCTTAACCCCAAACCCCTAACTAACCTAACCCTAACTTCTAACCCACCCGCCTAGCATCACTACTCTGGACGGTTCTGACTTGGAATATGTGGACAACTATAAATACCTAGGTGTCTGGCAAGACTGTAAACTCTCCTTCCAGACTCATATTAAGCATCTCCAATCCCAAATTAAATCTAGAATCTGCTTCCTATTTCGCAACAAATCCTCCTTCGCTCATGCTGCCAAATATACCCTCGTAAAACTGACTATCCTGCCGATCCTTGACTTCGGCGATGTCATTTACAAAATAGCCTCCAACACTCTACTCAGCAAATTGGATGCAGTCTATCACAGTGCCATCCGTTTTGTCACCATAGCCCCATATACTACCCACCATTGCGACCTGTATGCTCTCATTGGCTGGTCCTTGCTGCATATTCGTTGCCAAACTCACGGGCAAGTCTTTGCTACGTAAAGCGCTACGTAAAGCGCTGCCTTATCTCAGCTCACTGGTCACCAAAGCAACGCCCACCCGTAGCAGGCGCTCCAGCAGGTATATTTCACTGGTCATCCCCAAAGCCAACACCCCCTTTGGCCACCTTTCCATCCAGTTCTCTGCTGCCAATGACTGGAACGAACTGCAAAAATCACTGAAGCTGGAGACTCATATCTTCCTCACTAACTTCAAGCATCGGCTGTCAGAGCAGCTTACCGATCGCTGCAGCTGTACACAGCCCATCTGTAAATAGCTACCAACTACCTACCTCATCCCCATATTTTTTTCTGCTCTTTTGCACCCCAGTATTTCTACTTGCACATCCTCATCTGCACATCTATCACTCCAGTGTTAATTGATCAATTGTAATTACTTCGCCACTATGGCCTATTTATTGCCTTACCTCCTTACTTCATTTGCACACACTGTATACAGATTTTCTATTGTTTTATTGACTGTACGTTTGTTTATCCCATGTGTAACTGTGTTACTGTTTTTGTCGCACTGCTTTGCTTTACCTTGGTCAAGTCGCAGTTGTAAATGAGAACTTGTTTTCAACTGGCCTACCTGGTTAAATAAAGGTGAAATATATATATATATTTTAAACCCCAACAACCCCTAACCCTAACTTTAACCCTAATTCTACCGGTAACCCTAAACCTAACCCCTAAGCCTAAAATAGCCTTTTTCCTTGTGTGGACAACAAAATGTTCCCCACTTGCAAAAATGTTCCTTTTGGACATTTGGTCCCCACAAGGATAGTAAAACCAAACATAAACACACACACACACACACACACACACACACACACACACACACACATATCCCTCTGGGCTGTGTTTACAGTAGGGCAGCAGCAGAGGGAGTATGGCCACTGTATGTGTGGCTCAGAGGGATGTCAGCCTCCAGTCCCTAGAATAACCTCACTGTGTGTCAATAACCTCACATGTTGTCTATCTTAGCCACACCAACAACATTTACCCACTCTCACAGTCCTTCCCTCATTCTCTGTATGTTCCTGTACTCTTTTCTTCTACTTACAATATTCTGCTTTTTATTTCAGCTCTGTACGGTTCAGTGTATTAAATAACCAGACAACTCAAGTCTCAAGGTGTAAGTTAAATTCAATCCAAAAGGAGTCCCCTTTGTCAGCATGATGAAGGCATTGGCAGGAGGAAGGGGGAGGCACATTGAGCAAGAGGAAAGAAAAGCTGGGATTGAGCTTGTCTAATGTTTCCAAAATGGCTAACTGCGAACGGTTCTATAATTGATACGTGGACCCCAGAGGGCATGACTCCTGTCAGATCAACCACAGAGACGGACTGCCAGGACCGCACACTGCAGGGAATACTGCTGGGTAATTAGCCCTGTTTAACCATTTCCTGATTTGAAGAACATAAAGAGCGGGGCCACAATCACATGAACAATAGACGCTCACTTAGTCCAAACCCTCAAAGTAAGTATTCAACCGTTGGTAACATTTAAGTGAAAATGGCCAATATCAAAACTGAACCATATGACTTGTGCCTCACCTGCAGTCCAGTGCAAGTGAACAGTGTTCTGTTCAGCTAGTTTCAACAGGTTAACAGTGTTCTGTTCAGCTAGTTTCAACAGGTTAACAGTGTTCTGTTCAGCTAGTTTCAACAGGTGAACAGTGTTCTGTTCAGCTAGTTTCAACAGGTTAACAGTGTTCTGTTCAGCTAGTTTCAACAGGTGAACAGTGTTCTGTTCAGATAGTTTCAACAGGTGAACAGTGTTCTGTTCAGATAGTTTCAACAGGTTAACAGTGTTCTGTTCAGCTAGTTTCAACAGGTTAACAGTGTTCTGTTCAGCTAGTTTCAACAGGTGAACAGTGTTCTGTTCAGCTAGTTTCAACAGGTGAACAGTGTTCTGTTCAGATAGTTTCAACAGGTTAACAGTGTTCTGTTCAGATAGTTTCAACAGGTGAACAGTGTTCTGTTCAGCTAGTTTCAACAGGTTAACAGTGTTCTGTTCAGCTAGTTTCAACAGGTTAACAGTGTTCTGTTCAGATAGTTTCAACAGGTTAACAGTTTTCTGTTCAGCTAGTTTCTAAAGGTTAACAGTGTTCTGTTCAGCTAGTTTCAACAGGTTAACAGTGTTCTGTTCAACTAGTTTCAACAGGTTAACAGTTTTCTGTTCAGCTAGTTTCAACAGGTTAACAGTGTTCTGTTCAGATAGTTTCAACAGGTTAACAGTGTTCTGTTCAGCTAGTTTCAACAGGTGAACAGTGTTCTGTTCAGCTAGTTTCAACAGGTTAACAGTGTTCTGTTCAGCTAGTTTCAACAGGTTAACAGTGTTCTGTTCAGCTAGTTTCAACAGGTGAACAGTGTTCTGTTCAGCTAGTTTCAACAGGTTAACAGTGTTCTGTTCAGCTAGTTTCAACAGGTGAACAGTGTTCTGTTCAGCTAGTTTCAACAGGTGAACAGTGTTCTGTTCAGCTAGTTTCTAAAGGTTAACAGTGTTCTGTTCAGCTAGTTTCAACAGGTGAACAGTGTTCTGTTCAGCTAGTTTCAACAGGTTAACAGTGTTCTGTTCAGCTAGTTTCAACAGGTTAACAGTGTTCTGTTCAGCTAGTTTCAACAGGTTAACAGTGTTCTGTTCAGATAGTTTCAACAGGTTAACAGTGTTCTGTTCAGCTAGTTTCAACAGGTGAACAGTGTTACATTTACATTTACATTTAAGTCATTTAGCAGACGCTCTGTTCAGATAGTTTCAACAGGTTAACAGTGTTCTGTTCAGCTAGTTTCAACAGGTTAACAGTGTTACATTTACATTTACATTTAAGTCATTTAGCAGACGCTCTGTTCAGATAGTTTCAACAGGTTAACAGTGTTCTGTTCAGCTAGTTTCAACAGGTTAACAGTGTTCTGTTCAGATAGTTTCAACAGGTTAACAGTTTTCTGTTCAGATAGTTTCAACAGGTGAACAGTGTTCTGTTCAGATAGTTTCAACAGGTTAACAGTGTTCTGTTCAGATAGTTTCAACAGGTTAACAGTGTTCTGTTCAGATAGTTTCAACAGGTTAACAGTGTTCTGTTCAGATAGTTTCAACAGGTTAACAGTGTTCTGTTCAGATAGTTTCAACAGGTGAACAGTGTTACATTTACATTTACATTTAAGTCATTTAGCAGACGCTCTGTTCAGATAGTTTCAACAGGTTAACAGTGTTCTGTTCAGCTAGTTTCAACAGGTTAACAGTGTTACATTTACATTTACATTTAAGTCATTTAGCAGACGCTCTGTTCAGATAGTTTCAACAGGTTAACAGTGTTCTGTTCAGCTAGTTTCAACAGGTGAACAGTGTTCTGTTCAGCTAGTTTCAACAGGTTAACAGTGTTCTGTTCAGCTAGTTTCAACAGGTGAACAGTGTTCTGTTCAGCTAGTTTCAACAGGTTAACAGTGTTCTGTTCAGATAGTTTCAACAGGTTAACAGTGTTCTGTTCAGCTAGTTTCAACAGGTTAACAGTTTTCTGTTCAGATAGTTTCAACAGGTGAACAGTGTTCTGTTCAGATAGTTTCAACAGGTTAACAGTGTTCTGTTCAGATAGTTTCAACAGGTTAACAGTGTTCTGTTCAGATAGTTTCAACAGGTTAACAGTGTTCTGTTCAGATAGTTTCAACAGGTTAACAGTGTTCTGTTCAGATAGTTTCAACAGGTTAACAGTGTTCTGTTCAGATAGTTTCAACAGGTTAACAGTGTTCTGTTCAGATAGTTTCAACAGGTTAACAGTGTTCTGTTCAGATAGTTTCAACAGGTGAACAGTGTTACATTTACATTTACATTTAAGTCATTTAGCAGACGCTCTGTTCAGATAGTTTCAACAGGTTAACAGTGTTCTGTTCAGCTAGTTTCAACAGGTTAACAGTGTTACATTTACTTTACATTTAAGTCATTTAGTCTGTTCAGATAGTTTCAACAGGTTAACAGTGTTCTGTTCAGCTAGTTTCAACAGGTGAACAGTGTTCTGTTCAGCTAGTTTCAACAGGTTAACAGTGTTCTGTTCAGCTAGTTTCAACAGGTGAACAGTGTTCTGTTCAGCTAGTTTCAACAGGTTAACAGTGTTCTGTTCAGATAGTTTCAACAGGTTAACAGTGTTCTGTTCAGCTAGTTTCAACAGGTTAACAGTTTTCTGTTCAGATAGTTTCAACAGGTGAACAGTGTTCTGTTCAGATAGTTTCAACAGGTTAACAGTGTTCTGTTCAGATAGTTTCAACAGGTTAACAGTGTTCTGTTCAGATAGTTTCAACAGGTTAACAGTGTTCTGTTCAGATAGTTTCAACAGGTTAACAGTGTTCTGTTCAGATAGTTTCAACAGGTGAACAGTGTTCTGTTCAGATAGTTTCAACAGGTTAACAGTGTTCTGTTCAGCTAGTTTCAACAGGTTAACAGTGTTCTGTTCTGCTAGTTTCAGCAGGTTGCACAAGAAGCAGCAGCTCAAAATGGAAATATATCTATCTACACAATGTTTAACTTGTTATTCTTCTGGTAACATTATATAGAGTCAAATCAAATCAAATTGTTTTAGTCACATGCGCCAAAGGGAGAGGAATGGGAATGGTGGGGGTGTAGCACTGTACATTCAGAATCATAATCAAATCAAATGTTATTAGTCACATGCATAGACCTAGACCTTACAGTGAAATGCTTAATTACAAGCCTCTAACCAACAACGCAGTTTAAAAAAAATAAGAAGAAGAAATAAAATGAACAAGTAATTTAAGAACAGCAGTAAAATAACAATAGCGAGACTATATAGCAGTAGTGGTGTGTCAGTAGTGGTGTGGCAGTAGCAGTAGTGCAGGGGGTTCCGGTACAGAGTCAATACAGAGTTAGTCGAGGTAATTGAGGTAATATGTACATGTAGGTAGTTATTAGAGTGACCATGCATAGATGATAACAAGAGAGAGTAGCAGCGGTGTAAAAGAGGGGGGTGGCAATTTGGGTAGCCATTTGGTCCAGGGTGTAAAAGCCTCTTGGACTGAGACTTGGTGGCCGCTTGCCGTTTGGGTAGTCTATTTGGTTGGAGTCTTTAATCATTTTTAGGGGCCTTATGGCCTGGTATAGGGGGATGGCAGAATGGCTGTTTGGCATTTGGGTAGAAGCCAGGAGTCTTATGGACTGAGACCGAGACTTGGCGCTCCGGTACCGCTTGACGTGCGTTAACAGAGAGAACAGTCTCTGACTAGGGTGGCTGACTAGGGCCTTCCTCTGACACCGCCTGGTATAGAGGTCCTGGATGGCAGGAAGCTTGGCCCCAGTGATGTACTGGGCCGTACGCCATACCCTCAAATATATTCATGTGCATAAAATGCTTCACAATAAACCATAACATTTCAAGGTGTATTATATCTGCGCATGTGCATGGTTTCTCTTCATGCTGTGTGCAGCGTAGTAGCCAGGGCACCGAAACAGCCCGAGAAGTTGAGACTGGTGAACACTGACTGAACACTCTTAGTTGTTGCAGAAGTTGACCCATTATGCTATTTACATTCTGCATCTACATCATATCGCTGAGTCTACCTTTAAGTGCCAACACATTTTGTGATATGGTCAGAACCAAAACATTTTGTGAAATAGTCAGAACCAATACATTTTGTGGCATGGTCAGAACCAAGACATGTCATGACATGGTCAGAACCAATACATTTTTTTAAATGGTCAGAACCAAGACATTTTAAGAAATGGTCAAAACCAAGACATTTTGTGAAAGGGTCAAAAACAGTGGTCATACTGTGATGTGTTCATGTCACTGTGTTCCAGTGTGCTCCAAAGGAAGTCAGACAGCCACATGACTACTCACTTGGAGTGAAGTGCTACCTTCTCACTTCAACCGTGTCCATTTCCATGCTGTGGCCCCAACAAAACAAAAAGACATTGTGACGAGTCATCAATAATTAATGGCAGGCTGGACAAGGAGCTCAATGCCACCTCGACACAATGGCCATGACAGGATGAAGAGGATCCCCCCCCCCACCAGCCTCGGCCTGCCGCCACAGATCATCATTATCATTGTTTAGACTTGCTTCTGACTTAGAGAAACACACAGCGATAATGAAATAAGCCATTTATTTTCTACTGCAGTTTTACGAGGACTCTGGGTTCCTATTTGGTCCAAAACAACCACCAGCATCGCTAAATAAATGGTATAGCAAATTGGGACTGCAATGAACACTAATTAAATGAAAGCACATTGTTGACCCAGACGATCATATGTCAGTGACGCTGCAGATTAGTGCAGTGATGCCACGTTTAACCTTTAAATGTGAACCCTTTGTGTTTGCTGTGTAAAGCTAGCTGCGACCAAATAGGAGCCCTAAATTCTCGTAAAACTGTAGTAGGAAATAAATTGGGTATTTCGTTAGTGCTGTTTGTTTCTCTAAGCCAAGAAACAAGGCCTAAATGATCAGAACCGAGACAGTGATGCCACGTTTAACGTTTAAAGGTCAACACTTTGTGTTGAAATAGTTTTCAGCACCATGCACAAAGGGTTTACATTTAAAAGGTAAAAGTGGCATCACTGCACTAATCTGCAGCGTCCCCGTTTGTCTCTCTAAGCCAGCAACAAGTACGAGAGAAAATGCTTTGTGATTGTCCAGAGTTAGCTCAGTATTTCCTTTTGTTTAACAGTATGTGTTATCACTTATCAGATGGGACTGGCTTTGGACTTGAATCCAGACCACATATTGCTGTAGTCTGACTCTGGCCACTATAGTCCTCTACAAATTGTATTTGTTTTTTTTACCTTTAATAGAGAGTCATTAGTGTTTTATGTTGACTTGCTATACTATCTGATCGGAAAAAGCAGAGGCAGAGATCAATTATTTTATAAATTGCGGTACTCGTCTCTTCTTCTACATTTTGTTTTGTTGAGAAAAATAACGACTTAGTTGGCTACAGCGGAATCATATTATTTGCTCCCTCTTTCTTTCCCTCTTTGTTATTTCTTCACCTCTGTCTCCCTCTCACTTATTCACTTTTCAAAAACACAGACAAAAAAAAGTCACACACTGTAAGAAAAGTCATTTTGTCTGTAATAGAACCAAAACAGTCATATAGAAATAACAATGTGTATGGGTGGGTAAACCCTGGGTGCTTTGTGCTCCCACCTGGCTGCAGGTAAGCAGGTTGCACAGGTAGGCATTTAACAAGCCCTCCACAGGGCTGTCTGCCCCACTTAACACCTGACATACCCCCTCCATGCCGACCTCTGACCCCCGACCCCTGAGTGACAGCCAAGGAGACATCTCTTAGATACTTTCCTTTCTCCGCACCCTCTTCTTTTCTTCTCGTCCGCTCAGTGAGTGCTGCAGAGTGAGACAAGGTGAAAGGTATCCCACCGGTTTCAAGAGGGGGGCCGCACAGGTGTTCATGCCTCCACACCTCTCAAGTTCAAAAGACTCCTTAGCAACCAGGGCAACAGTCAAACAATGTCCCTCCCCCACCTCTCTCTAACTCCCTAAGGGGACAGTGTCCTCTGTTTTACTGTCAGCCTAGGGAGGAAGACAGAATAGAGTAGTTTGCTTTAAAATGAATGATTTATGTGTACAATGTTGTATACCCTTATCTATGCTCTATCTCAGTCACTGACAATGGAAATACATACAGCAAATACCTGCACATACAGTGCATTAGAATAATACCTTACACACAGATCTCACAGACAGGGTCATGCTTATCCCCCTGTATCACATTGGTCCCTCACCTAAGATCTTGATTTTTTTTCTTGGACCGTCCACATTTCCCGGCTCCTGCAGGTTTATGGGTTCCCCAAAAATGGGAGCTGGTCCAAGCATTACTAGTAACATTAGTGTCAGTAATTTAATGCTCAGGTGTGAATGGATTCTCAAACAAGCCGGGGAGGCCCCCGGCGAGGCCTGCGTCGGACCTCCAGGGCCAGCGGCAGGTTTAAATAAATACGCCGCTGAGCAGACATGTCGGCAGCTGGGGCCCGATATGGTCGCCGCTGTTTGTGTTGTGGCTTTGCTGGGGCGCTGAGGAGAGAGAGCTGAGGAGAGCCCAGCAGCCTGCTCCTACCATGTTTCCTGGGAGAAGTGAGTAAAAAAACCTGAGGAGAGAAATAAGTGGAACCTGAAAACTAGACTGTGTGCTATGTGCAGTTGCATGTGTGTGGGCAGCTTATGAGATCTAATGGTTTCTGTGTCAATGTTATCATTTAGTGCAGCTCTCGTGAATTCGCTTCCTCAAGCCAACCCCTGATATTTGCTGTGATTTTTTATGCAGTTGTACAACCCTCTTCCCTTGATCAGCCACTGACCGTATGTGTATATGACATGTCATTAGGGCTGGACGATATATCAAATTCATTTGATTAATTATAACGTATGTTTTGGCACGATATTCCAAATTCCTGCCTGTATAGCAAGAATCAAGTTTATTTCCATTTTTTGTTTTTATGAGCGTTTATGTCCACTTGTTCTTATGGTTCTCTTTTTGGTCCCGTCTCCTTTGCTCCTTCTGCTGTGACTGTGCTCCTTCTCATTTACACACCAAGCCCCTCCACCACACAATAAGCCCCACCCAAAAAAATCAAGATATACAGTACTAGTCAAAAGTTCAGACACACCTACTCATTCAAGGGTTTTTCTTTATTTTTACTATTTTCTACATTGTTTTGATGTCTTCACTGTTATTCTACAATGAAATAACACATTTTGAATCATGTAGTAATCAAAAAAGTGTTAAACAAATTGAGATTCTTCAAAGAAGCCACCCTTTGCCTAGATGACAACTTTGCAAACTCTTGGCACTCTCTCAACCAGCTTTATAAGGTAGTGACCTGGAATGCATTTCAATTAACAGGTCTGCCTTGTTAAAAGTTAATTTGTGGAATTTATTTCCTTTTAATGCATTTGTCACGTTCTGACCTTATTTCCTTTATTATGTCTTTGTGTGAGTTTGGTCAGGGCGTGAGTTGGGGTGGGTAGTCTATGTTCTTTTTTCTTTGTTGTATTTCTGTGTTTGGCCTGGTATGGTTCTCAATCAGAGGCAGCTGTCGATCGTTGTCTCTGATTGAGAATCATACTTAGGTAGCCTGTTTTCCCCATTTTGGTTGTGGGTGATTATTTTCTGTCAGTGTTTCTTCATTACCTTACAGGACTGTTCGTTTGTCGTTTTGTTCGGTGTTCAGTTGTTTATTAAAATAATAAAACAACTGGTGTGTTCAGTTGTTTTATTACCACGCTGCGCATTGGTCCTCCTCTCTTTCTCCAGATGACAACCGTTACAATGTTTGAGCCAATCAGTTGTGCTGTGACAAGGTAGGGTTGGTATACAGAAGATAGCCCTATTTTGGTAAAATATCAAGTCCATATTATGGCAAGAACAGCTCAAATGACAGTACATCATTACTTTAAGACATGAAGGTCAGTCAAGGCGGCACATTTTAAGAACTTTTAAAGTTTCCTCAAGTGCAGTCTCAAAAACCATCAAGCGCCATGATGAAACTGGCTCTCATGAGGACCCCCACAGGAAAGGAAGACCCAGAGTTACCTCTGTTGCAGAGGATGAGTTCATTAGAGTTAACTGCACCTCAGAAATTGCAGCCCAAATAAATGCTTCATAGAGTTCAAGTAACAGACACATCTAAACATCAACTGTTCAGAGGAGACTGTGTGAATCAGGCCATCATGGTCAATTGCTGCAAAGAAACCACTACTAAAGGACACCAATAAGAAGAAGAGACTTGTTTGGACCAAGAAACACGAGCAATGGACGTTAGACCGGTGGAAATCTGTCCTTTGGTCTGATGAGTCCAAATTTGAGATTTTAAGTTCCAACCGCCATTTCTTTGTGACACGAGTAGGCGAACGGATGATCTCTGCACGTGTGGTTCCCACCATGAAGCATAGAGGAGGAGGTGTGATTGTGGCAGGATGCTTTGCTGGTGACACTGTCAGTGATTTATTTAGAATTCAAGGCACTCTTAACCAGCATGGCTACCACATCATTCTGCAGTGATATGCCACCACATCTGGTTTGCGCTGCGTGGGACTATCATTTGTTTTTCAACAAGACCATGACAAGTGCTCAGCATATGTGGGAACTCCTTCAAGACTGTTGTAAAAGTATTCCTTGTGAAGCTGGCTGAGAGAATGCGAAGAGTGTGCAAAGTTATCGTCAAGGCAAAGGGTGGCTACTTTGAAGAATCTTTCATATAAAATATATTTTAATTTGTTAAACACTTTTTTTGGTTACTACATGATTCCATATGTGTTATTTCATTATTTCGTTTTGATGTCTTCACTATTATTCTACAATGTAAAAAAAATGTAAAAATAAAGAGAAAAAAAACCCCCTACATGTCATATTTAGCAGGATATCCTAAACTAGTTGTAAAGGATAGGGGTTTGCTTATCTTCTGGTAATTCACCAAACACAGGTTAATGATGTATAAAGTTGCCTCTATGGCATATTATATTATAGGTACAACACCATCTGTATGGATTGCAAATTTATTAACAGTGATGGGATGAAAACATTAGATAAGACATTTAATGCAACAGGCGTATATATTAGTTTGATGTTATCAGGGATTTTAAGCTTGCAAGTTTCTACGCATGTTAAACATATGGCATAGTCGGTAAGGGAGAGAAAGAGATGGACAGAGAGAGAGAGAGATCACGGGGAGGAGGAGGAGGAGGAGACCAGATGGGGCTGGGAGGGATGGTTTACGGATTAAGAGCTCAAAGAAAAGCAAAAAAGAAGGATCAGTTTCAAATATTTCTTTCCAGCCTGCCAGAAATCCTTACTTGATGGTCGGACTGTCATTAAAAGACTAGAGCTGTTGATTCCTTCAGGCTCTCGGCCAAAGATGGTATAAAGAAAGTGCACTTCTAAGTCCTGGGCTAAATCCACTGAATCCACAGAGAGCCCAGAAAGACACCTGCAGGATATATGATACTGTATATTTTATTCAATTTGTAAGGGTCAAGTGAATTACTATCATTATGCATTTGCTCAGCACTGTAGACACCCTTATTGAGCCATCTGTTTTTCTTACAACACTACTGTTGCTTTTCCATGGATACATTTATAGAGATATAGAGGTATAGAGGTATAAATATAGAGGTATAGACATGTAGGTATAGAGGTATAGAGATATAGAGGTATAGACATGTAGAGATATAGACATGTAGGTATAGAGATATAGAGGTATAGAGATATAGAGGTATAGAGTTATAGAGATGTAGAGGTATAGAAGTATAGAGGTATAGAGATTCAGATTCAGAGATTGAATTACTATCATTATGCATTTGCTCAGCACTGTAGACACCCTTATTGAGCCAGCTGTTTTCCTTACAACACTACTGTTGCTTTTCCATATTTATAGAGATATAGAGGTACAGAGGTATAGAGGTATAGATATAGAGGTATAGCGGTATAGAGATATAGACATGTAAGTATAGACATGTAGCGGTATAGAGGTATAGAGATATAGAGATATAGAAATATAGAGGTATAGAGATATAGAGGTATAAAGATAGAGGTATAGATATGTAGGTATAGAAATATAGAGGTATAGAAGTATAGAGGTATAGAGATTCAGATTCAGAGATTCGGAGTGTTTAATAGTCACATGTACAGGGTTGCAGGTGTGACTGCAGGGTACAGTGTTTAATAGTCACATGTACAGGGTTGCAGGTGTGATTGCAGGGTACAGTGTTTAATAGTCACATGTACAGGGTTGCAGGTGTGACTGCAGGGTACAGTGTTTAATAGTCACATGTACAGGGTTGCAGGTGTGATTGCAGGGTACAGTGTTTAATAGTCACATGTACAGGGTTGCAGGTGTGATTGCAGGGTAGTGTTTAATAGTCACATGTACAGGGTTGCAGGTGTGATTGCAGGGTACAGTGTTTAATAGTCACATGTACAGGGTTGCAGGTGTGATTGCAGGGTACAGTGTTTAATAGTCACATGTACAGGGTTGCAGGTGTGATTGCAGGGTACAGTGTTTAATAGTCACATGTACAGGGTTGCAGGTGTGATTGCAGGGTACAGTGTTTAATAGTCACATGTACAGGGTTGCAGGTGTGATTGCAGGGTAAAGTGAAAATCTTACGTGCCGAGCTCCCTCATGCAGGACTAAGTGAAATAAATAATGAACATTTTATTAAAAAATAGAAATAGCACAATATACAACATAACAACTGTGGTAGTGATGAATAAATAAATGTCCATTGGGGTGGAGGCAGAGTAAAGACAGTTGAGGGTGTGTGGGGGGGGACCATAGCGGGGCAGCATGATCATTGAAGGGGTGTGGGAAAATAAAAACTATAAAAATGTGAATTAAAAAATCATTAATATACGTATTAACAACTGCAACAGTAATGAATGTTGTTGGGGTGGGGGCAGAGTAAAAGTCTGTTGGGGGGGTGGGGGGAAAATGTCCATAGGGGGAGCCACATGTAAAGTAAGTGACCGTTGAGAGGGTATGGGGGGGAAATGTCCACAGGGGGAATAGCAGGGGAGGGAGGGGGCAGATAGCTGACTAGTGGTGGCTATTCAGCAGCCTGATGATCTGGGATTAGAAACTATTGTCCAGTCTTCCAGTTTTTTCCATGATGCTCCTGTACTACTCGCGTTCAGCTGCACGTATCACCCTCTGAAGCGCCTGTGGTGGAGTTGCCGTACCAGGCTGTGATGCAGCCCGACAGTATGCTCTCGATGGTGCTCCTCTAGAACACTGAGGGCCCTCGTGGACAGGCCAAATTTTTTCAGTCGCTGTCGTGCCTTCTTCACTAAGGTGTCTGTGTGGTTAGACCATTTCAGCTTCACTGAGATGTGTAAGCCAAGGAATTTGAATTGTTGACCATCTCCACGGTGGCCCCGTTGATGAGGATGGGGGCGTGTCCAGCCTGGTTCCTCCTAAATTCCACAATCAGCTCCTTTGTTTTGCTAACTTTGAGGGAGAGGTTGTTAACCTGGCAACACGCCGTCAGAGTGCCTACCTCCTCCCTGTAGGCTGTCTCGTCGTTGTATAGTGGTATACAAGTATGGATACAGGTATATATGTGTTGACAGTAAGCATATTGTTTTAAGCAAGTCCCAGAACCAACTGCATAGGCCTACAGGAAATATGTTGAATGGATCCCTGTCTGTCTCAAAATGTTACTTTTGTAAATCCTACTAATAAGACTAATTACATCAATAGTTTGTTAATTCCTTTTAACATGTATGTATAATCTGGAGGCGAAAGAAACACACACTTGTTTATGCGAGGTGCTGGCTAGATGAGTAGAACACTTGAAAAAGAAAAGGAGAGCTGCACACTCTAGGAGCTCAGATGCAATCATGTAATAACCTAATCATTTAATTAGGTTATTAAATTATTGCATCTGAACTCCTAGACTGTGCGGCTCTCCTTTTCTTTAACACGAAAGGTATAGCATCCAGGCTTGTGATACTGTTTTTTCTACATTTCCTTGTTTCATGAAAGAAGGGCAGAGACTGGGCTTTGTCAGCTAAGTAAGTACATGCCATGCATTCTACTACAACACACCTGAAAACATTACACCCTGGTACAAAAGGAGCTAATGTTGTTGTCATAGCTTGGCCCACTGAGCTGAAACCTGTTAGACCCATGTTTTTATTGCTGCTTTGCTCGGATGGAAGTGGGGGAGAGGTGGGGGTGATCGGCTCTGCTGTTGTGGAACTTCAGCGCATTCTCGTCTACATCAGCTTGACTAGACGGACATGGTAACATCAAGACCACCATAATTACCATCTCCACAATCCTGTCAGTTACCAGTTACCTCTCTGCGGTTGTCTGAGATAAATACCTGGATTAGTCTATGATGATGAAAATGCCGTATGTTGGTTAAACATGTAGTTAAGAAGTCATTTGTAATCTTCTACAATAACCGTATGATACTGTTCCTCCCATAACCGTATGATACTGGGTTTCTCCCATAACCGTATGATACTGGGTTTCTCCCATAACCGTATGATACTGTTTCTCCCATAACCGTATGATACTGTTTCTCCCATAACCGTATGATACTGGGTTTCTCCCATAACCGTATGATACTGGGTTTCTCCCATAACCGTATGATACTGGGTTTCTCCCAGAACCGTATGATACTGTTTCTCCCATAACCGTATGATACCGGGTTTCTCCCATAACCGTATGATACCGGGTTTCTCCCATAACCGTATGATACCGGGTTTCTCCCATAACCGTATGATACCGTTTCTCCCATAACCGTATGATACTGGGTTTCTCCCATAACCGTATGATACTGTTTCTCCCATAACCGTATGATACTGTGTTTCTCCCATAACCGTATGATACTGTGTTTCTCCCATAACCGTATGATACTGTTTCTCCCATAACCGTATGATACTGTTTCTCCCATAACCGTATGATACTGGGTTTCTCCCATAACCGTATGATACTGTTTCTCCCATAACCGTATGATACTGTTTCTCCCATAACCGTATGACACTGTTTCTCCCATAACCGTATAACCGTATGATACTGTTTCTCCCATAACCGTATGATACTGTTTCTCCCATAACCGTATGATACTGGGTTTCTCCCATAACCGTATGATACTGGGTTTCTCCCATAACCGTATGATACTGGGTTTCTCCCATAACCGTATGATACTGTTTCTCCCATAACCGTATGATACTGTTTCTCCCATAACCGTATGATACTGGGTTTCTCCCATAACCGTATGATACTGGGTTTCTCCCATAACCGTATGATACTGTTTCTCCCATAACCGTATGATACTGTTTCTCCCATAACCGTATGATACTGGGTTTCTCCCATAACCGTATGATACTGGGTTTCTCCCATAACCGTATGATACTGTTTCTCCCATAACCATATGATACTGTTTCTCCCATAACCGTATGATACTGGGTTTCTCCCATAACCGTATGATACTGGGTTTCTCCCATAACCGTATGATACTGTTTCTCCCATAACCGTATGATACTGGGTTTCTCCCATAACCGTATGATACTGTTTCTCCCATAACTGTATGATACTGTTTCTCCCATAACCGTATGATACTGGGTTTCTCCCATAACCGTATGATACTGGGTTTCTCCCATAACCGTATGATACTGGGTTTCTCCCATAACCGTATGATACTTTTTCTCCCATAACCATATGATACTGTTTCTCCCATAACCGTATGATACTGGGTTTCTCCCATAACCGTATGATACTGGGTTTCTCCCATAACCGTATGATACTGTTTCTCCCATAACCGTATGATACTGGGTTTCTCCCATAACCGTATGATACTGTTTCTCCCATAACCGTATGATACTGTGTTTCTCCCATAACCGTATGATACTGTGTTTCTCCCATAACCGTATGATACTGTTTCTCCCATAACCGTATGATACTTCCCATCCGTATGATACTGGGTTTCTCCCATAACCGTATGATACTGGGTTTCTCCCATAACCGTATGATACTGTTTCTCCCATAACCGTATGATACTGTTTCTCCCATAACCGTATGACACTGTTTCTCCCATAACCGTATGATACTGTTTCTCCCATAACCGTATGATACTGTTTCTCCCATAACCGTATGATACTGGGTTTCTCCCATAACCGTATGATACTGTTTCTCCCATAACCGTATGATACTGGGTTTCTCCCATAACCGTATGATACTGTTTCTCCCATAACCGTATGATACTGTTTCTCCCATAACCGTATGATACTGTTTCTCCCATGATACTGTTTCTCCCATAACCGTATGATACTGGGTTTCTCCCATAACCGTATGATACTGGGTTTCTCCCATAACCGTATGATACTGTTTCTCCCATAACCGTATGATACTGTTTCTCCCATAACCGTATGATACTGGGTTTCTCCCATAACCGTATGATACTGGGTTTCTCCCATAACCGGTTTCTCCCATAACCGTATGATACTGTTTCTCCCATAACCATATGATACTGTTTCTCCCATAACCGTATGATACTGGGTTTCTCCCATAACCGTATGATACTGGGTTTCTCCCATAACCGTATGATACTGTTTCTCCCATAACCGTATGATAGTGGGTTTCTCCCATAACCGTATGATACTGTTTCTCCCATAACTGTATGATACTGTTTCTCCCATAACCGTATGATACTGGGTTTCTCCCATAACCGTATGATACTGGGTTTCTCCCATAACCGTATGATACTGGGTTTCTCCCATAACCGTATGATACTTTTTCTCCCATAACCATATGATACTGTTTCTCCCATAACCGTATGATACTGGGTTTCTCCCATAACCGTATGATACTGGGTTTCTCCCATAACCGTATGATACTGTTTCTCCCATAACCGTATGATACTGGGTTTCTCCCATAACCGTATGATACTGTTTCTCCCATAACCGTATGATACTGGGTTTCTCCCATAACCGTATGATACTGGGTTTCTCCCATAACCGTATGATACTGTTTCTCCCATAACCGTATGATAGTGGGTTTCTCCCAAAACCGTATGATACTGTTTCTCCCATAACCGTATGATACTGGGTTTCTCCCATAACCGTATGATACTGTTTCTCCCATAACCGTATGATACTGTTTCTCCCATAACCGTATGATACTGTTTCTCCCATAACCGTATGATACTGGGTTTCTCCCATAACCGTATGATACTGTTTCTCCCATAACTGTATGATACTGTTTCTCCCATAACCGTATGATACTGGGTTTCTCCCATAACCGTATGATACTGGGTTTCTCCCATAACCGTATGATACTGTTTCTCCCATAACCGTATGATACTGGGTTTCTCCCATAACCGTATGATACTGGGTTTCTCCCATAACCGTATGATACTGGGTTTTGGTATCTACACATATTATCTGAATCTTGCATTGAGCCAGTAGTGTGTAGCACATGCACTGTAGATTATTCAATAACTGTCTGTGTCCAATAGAATGTTCCCCTAGGGGACAATAAAGTTGATCCTATTCTGTCCTGAGATAGACAGATAGACATTTGCAACTTGGACAACCCAAGGTAATTCTAAACAGCTTTTTGCAAAACACACACACACTGGGTTTCTCCCATAACGTACACTGATACCGTGCACGTTGATACTGGGTTTCTCCCACCGTATGATACTGGGTTTCTCCCATAACACTGTTTCTCCCGTTATCTCCCATAAACCGCACTGGGTTTCTCCCATAACCGCTGGGTTTCTCCCATAACCGTATGATACTGTTTCTCCCATAACCGCCATAACCGTATACTGGGTTTCTCCCATAACCGTATGATACTGGGTTTCTCCCATAACCGCATACTGTTTCTCCCATAACCGCACCGTATGCTGTTTCTCCCATAACCGATGATACGCATAACCGTAACCGTGATACTGTTTCTCCCATAACGATACTGTTTCTCCCATAACCGTATGATAGTGGGTTTCTCCCATAACCGTATGATACTGTTTCTCCCAGATAACCGCATGATACTGGGTTTCTCCCATAACCGTATGATACTGGGTTTCTCCCATAACCGTATGATACTGGGTTTCTCCCATAACCGTATGATACTGCTCCCATAACGACCATATGATACTGTTTCTCCCATAACCGTATGATACTGGGTTTCTCCATAACCGTATGCTGGGTTTCTCCCATAACCGTATGATACTGCTCCCATAACCGCTGGGTTTCTCCCATAACCGCACGCCGTACTGGGTTTCTCCCATAACCGCACTGCTCCCATAACCGCTGTTTCTCCCATAACCGCATGATAGTGGGTTTCTCCCATAACCGCTGTTTCTCCCATAACCGTATGATACTGGGTTTCTCCCACCGCTGTTTCTCCCATAACCGCCTGTTTCTCCCATAACCGTATAACCGTATGATACTGGGTTTCTCCCAAACGTATGATACTGTTTCTCCCATAACCGTATGATACTGCTCCCATAACCGTTGATACTGCTCCCATAACCGTATGATACTGTTTCTCCCATAACCGTATGATACGGGTTTCTCCTACGTATGATACTGGGTTTTGGTATCTACACATATTATCTGAATCTTGCATTGAGCCAGTAGTGTGTAGCACTGTAGATTATTCAATAACTGTCTGTGTCACAATAAAGCACTATTCTGTCCTGAGATAGACAGATAGACATTTTAACTTGACACACAAAACACACACACACACACACACACACACACACACACACACACACACACACACACACACACACACACACACACACACACACACACACACACACACACACACACACACACACACACACACACACACACACGCACACTGCACTAGCCATCACATTATGGGGGGCTCAGATCAGATGATGGTGGTGAGAAGGCCAAGGCCACCTTTGTTAGTCTGACCATTGTGTTTCATTCTTGGGCAAAACTCTGGGAGTGGGATAGCAGAACCCAATCCTTCAGTCTATGGATAGCAGGGCCAGAGAGGAGCAGAAGAATGGCAGAGGGTTAGGGTGTTCCCTGTATCAGACACTCTGAGAGGTCAACCTTTGGATCATCCCAAGTCGTTCATCAAATATTTAGCTCCTCTGTCACTCGTCAACACCCAGGCAGGCCAGACCTGGATGAGACAGTCCCTTTTCACAGCTGCTGAGTAGATGCCATTGGATAGGTTAATTGAGGAAGCTTACCAGGCGTATTGCATCAGAGTAACCGTTCACTCTGCGCTGTTCTTGCTATAAACCTGAAGATAATAGGTAGAAGATTAGCCTAGTCCCAGATCTGTTTATGCTGTCTTGCCAACTGCTACAGTCATTGTCATGCCAACCAACCATAAGAGTTGGCAATACAGCAGATTTGGGACCAGGCAAAGATAAGATTTGTTGCTGGAATTATCTGGCTCTCACTGATAGCTTGACATGCTACAAAGTTTCTGGTTTCCACCAGGGTAAACAAACACTAAAAAACATTGTTACTCTTTTGGAACCCAAATTCCTTTCATCCCTTTGATAAAAGATTTCCTGACCATTGTCAACTTGTTATAACCTCATTGCATTGACTAAGGGTTCATATTCCTTCCAATGGGGATTGATACCTCAAGTTCTTTTGTGAACGTGTTTTGGAGAGTGGAGAAATACAAATATGTGGAGATACAGAGAGGAGCCCCGCCAGGCACTACCCAGACCTTCACCACTTCTTTATTGTGCCAGTTTAGGGATTAGTTACCAGATACGACAGATTTCAATGACCATGAATTTCCAAACATCAGAACATCAGAACATAATGGAGGGACCTTTAAGTGGTAGTAAGTCCTGTCAGCAGAACAAAAGGTGCAGAAAATATTTTTGTGTCGACTATAACAACGATAATGTTTCAGGTGACATTCTCCCGCGATACACCTGAGACAGGTGACTTTTGCGTTGGGAGGATTATCTGTTATGGAGTATGGAGAAGTCCCCATTGTGACAGGCCAAGGATATGAATAACCAAAGAGTTGGCTGCGAATAGGGGGAAGACGCTGGCACTGAACATCCCGAAAGATAACAATGTATGCCAATCAAAACTATAAGCATGAATTAATAAACAAGTAAAAAAATACTTTAGGGGTACCTCTAAGTACTCCCCAAACGCCTCCTGACAATGAAACCCTAGCACCAGTAGCTTCTGCATAAATTATTGGGTATCCAAATTTGACTCAATTATTCAGAAGATAATTGGCCCAGCTTAATTGGTTGTGGAGCATAAAAAATTCACCTCACCTCTTAAGGCACATCAGACCCCACTTATAATGAGGACAGATGGCTGTTTGTTGGGTAGGGTGTCAGGTGGGAAGGCTTTGTCATATTTACACTTCCCCTTGTTAGGGGACGGATTAGGTTATTCCTTCCAGCGTGCAACACAGTTTCTCTTTTTTAGGGTCCAACTGCTGACACTGTTGAATTATTGACACACTGTCCACTGATGAAGTGACAAATGTTTTGTTCCGTTTTTATTTTGGCTTAGTAAAGTGCTCTGTAAGGAAGGTTCTGCAGTTTATTGGTCAAAAAGGTGTCATGTAAGGAAACGTTTTCATGGCACGATTCTGATTTCAAAAAGTTGAATGTGTATCATGTTGTATTCTTGTTGTATTGTTTTGTATAAAATGGGCTTGCTTACTAGGACACATTTCCAACAACGACAACATTTGTTTAGCCCATAAACAGTTAACAATTGTGACTGAATAGGGCTGTGCTCTTTCTCTCTCCCCACTTCCCTGCAGGTTGTAATACTATATACTTTCACATCAAACAGTCCTCACATCACTTCCATGCTTAATGGACCTCCCATTATAGGGATACAGCTAGTTCTTCATGCTTGAGACACACAAGTAGTCCCTGTTAAACATGGTCCCAACTCCTGTTACATTAATATTCTGCAGCACTGACCTACTTGAATAAAAGCAGTATTTCATCCAAGGACAAACATACAATTAAGTCGACCACAAATGTATTTATTTTCCCCCAACTATTGCTCTCAAAATTACCAAAACTCTCACGAGGAACATCCATCATCTATTTTTATTCATTAACACTACATTAATACAAGGGTTAATTGCCTCAATATGGCCTGGCGTACTTAAGCAGAAAAAACATCATTATTTTCCACTTTGTCGTTTCTCGAAAGTGTTTAATCACTAATGATATGATTAGTGTTCAAAAGCACACACAAAGTTAAGAACTAGCTTGCTGATTTTTTAAGAGAAGCCTGAGAAAACTCAGCATTGTACAAGCGAGCTGTGCACGATATACACACTTCATTTCTTTGTGTGTTCAACGTTTTGTACATTTCCCGTCCCTAATGGTCTAATAATTTGAACACACTTAAGTCAGCTCATTAGCTGTATATAGACTTAAGGGGAGGAAACACCTGTTCATTTAGTTAACGAACTCCGAAAACACCTCACTAAATTCAGAGGTATAATAATAAACGGAGACATGGCCATGACAACATCGTGGTCTCAAGACACACAAACTTTTAATGGCACGCTGATACTGAGGTAAATATCAGGGGGGTTTGGGGAAAATGGCAGACCTCAGGTTATAGCCTCATAAGAGGATTGTAAATCAACTCGTTTTTTTAAATGAAAAATTCAAATCTCCCTTTGCACTGTTGAACTATTGAGTTAGAAATAATGTAAATATCCTAGAGGAACACTACAATGTTTGTGCATGTGTTCTCACGTGTGTGTGTATGCGTGCGCGTGCATTAATGAATGAATGTGTATAAACATTTACGCATGTGTCAACATTTACATGTGTGTGTGTGTCTCACCTGGGACCAGCAGCGGCTCCGCCCTGTCACCCATGATCGATGAGGTGACTTTGGGACGGACTTGGCCCATCCAGCCTAAACCTTTGGCATCGTCACTGCTACCCATAGCTCACACCTGGAAATTTAAGAGTGCAGGCCACAAAGGACTGTGTAAGCCATCTCACCTCCTCTCTCAGTACAGTAATTAACCTGCCTCTCACCTTCCTGTCCAGCAGCACCCACAGAACACCCAGATAATCACCAGACACTTCACACAACAGCCTCCGCAAAGGGAACTTGACCATTGGGCCTCTTTTGTGCTCTTTTCTCTACACTACTTCTCTTTCCAAATTAGGACGGAGTGCCAGTAGCTGCCTCAAAGACATGCAAAGTTAACACCTTGTGTAGTTTGTTTAAAGGCTCTGTGTCTGGTTAGAAATGCTTATTTTACAACACTGAATTGATATTATTTGATATTTCAGAATGTGGAGAGAGAGAAATGTTCAAGCTACATAAATGATGGACTGCACTTTCACTCCAGACACAGACTACTTTAAAAGTAAGAAAACATTAAAGAGTTATTAACTTTTAGTGACCTACACTTTCAATTTAGGTAAAGAAATATGACTATGCTAAACATCCAATACAAATCATGAGTCCTTCGCTGGCTCGTGTCACTACAAAAGCAGGTCCTAAATCAAATAGGAACAAGTTTGTGTTGTTCTTAGCACGGTCAAGCTCTCCAGAAACTCTCCAAATCGACCAAACAAGTCCCAGCGAGAACGTTCAGAGCCAGCATTATTTCCACCAATGATTTCCTTCACTCCCCCTGATGACCTCAGAGAATGCTGGTTTTGATTAACAGTGCTTGGTACCAAAAGTTAGACTGGAAGGTCTATGAATCTTGCAGGTGCAGACTGGGAGCAAATATCGTCCCGAGCATTTCTTACACAATGGCCTACCAGTGGCAAATGGGCCGGTCCACTATTTTGTACTGCTGTATGTGAAATGGGACAGCAGCCCATTAGTCAAAATGTTATGATGATTATTCTCTCATAAAAACATTTCTTAACAACAAAAAAAATGTCCAGTCAATGTACAAATCACAGTGGAGTGGCAGAACATTTCCAATGAACCAACCAAGCAATGTTACAGGCACCTTATGAGCTGTCTCAACATGTCTTGAAGATGTTATTTAGATCCATATCCATGACATAATATGACACATGATATTTTCATTCAGTAGTTTCAAAACGTTTTTGTGAATAAGTATTGTATTTGTCATGCTGACACTAGCTTTTGTTCATTGATACTACAGTTTTTTTTTAAGTTAAATATCTGTCCCATGGCATAACATACTACCAGAGTATACCATTGTAACAGCCTAAATCCTCGGTGTACCCTATTTTACTAAAGCATTCCCCAAAATCACCTGAATGCAAACTCATACTCTATTTGTTTCATTATAGGGAGTGGGATGGTACAGACAGACCACACATTTCAGTGGTTTAAGAGCTTGTCCCATGAGGGAAACCCACTCCCCGTCACTCATTGATGTCAACGCTGGAGATTTGGCTTTGACATGATGTCTTCTTAATATTCTATTCTTTCTCCTCCTTTGAGGAGGCCACTGATGGGAATAACCAGACTCTGCAGTGGATGTGTCCCAAATGCCTGGCTCTGGTCAAAGGTAGTGCACTATATAGGGAATAGGGTGCCATTTGGGATGCATCCATGCATAGTAGACTACACCACGCCAAATTATTTTTCCAGTAAGTGAGTTATAATGTGGAGCGAATGTTCCACCCTGTCACAAGTGAAATGGGACGTATTTGAGGTGCCAGCGAACATGGAATTAGCATACTTGTGCGAATCTGTAAAAGGTTATGCCCTCAGTAATAAGTAGTATTATTCAATTCCGTTTGGTCAGGACAATATTTTCCCCATGAAACCATAAGGTTATCTTACTGAAGTGTTTTATTCCCAGAACAAAATGTGAGGGAACACCACAGCATGCTATTCTCAGATTCTTCTCTGCAAAGAAAACGCTTCAACATCTCCTAAGTACGCTTTTGAAGAACTACAAAGCTCCTTCTATGGATAAATAGTATTTTCAGTTGTGTAATGAATAGCACTTAAATGCACTGAATGGCTCATGTATCATGTTTGGGATCCACAGTATTTGGGGGAACAATACAAATTAATGACAGAGCAAAAGAGCCTTGAAATCTGCCTCACTCTTGACACTGACTTTTTTGTGTGTTTCTGTGAGGATGGAACATCCAAGAAGTGACATCCAACTTGGGTGCCAGCCAGCAACTGTCTAAATGGTTCAGACACACTGGCTTGGATTCAGGTGCCGAAGAAACACTCATTAAAAAAATATCATTGTGGGTCTGTCGAAAGGAGGAGATATTTATCAAACACAGGATTTCCACAGGCCTCTTATCTCTAAAGGCCTCTTATCTCCACAGGACTCTTATCACCACAGGACTCTTATCTCCACAGGACTCTTATCTCCACAGGACTCTTATCTCTAAAGGACTCTTATCTCTAAAGGCCTCTTATCTCCACAGGCCTCTTATCTCTAAAGGCCTCTTATCTCCACAGGCCTCTTATCTCTAAAGGCCTCTTATCTCTACAGAACTCTTATCACCACAGAAAGGGATATGTTCATTAATCACTGACCACTAGGGGGCAGTTTCAGCAGTGTCTTTGTGTTGAGTCCCTTTCTCTTTAACACACACACACACACACACACACACACACACACAGTATCAGCCAAAAGTTTGGACACCTACTCATTCAAGCGTTTTTCTTTATTTTTTTACTATTTTCTACATTGTAGAATAAAAGCGAAGACACCAAAACTATGAAATAACACATATGGAATCATGTAGTAACCAAAAAAGTGTTAAACAAATCAAAATAGATTATATACGTATTTGAGATTATTCAAAGTAGTCACCCTTTGCCTTGATGACAGCTTTGCACACTCTTGGCATTCTCTCAACCAGCTTCATGAGGTAGTCACCTGGAACGCATTTAAATTAACAGGTGTGTCTTTTTAAAAGTTAATTTGTCTCATTTATTTCCTCCTTAATGCATTTGAAACAATCAGTTGTGTTGTGACAAGGAAGGGGTGATATACAGACGTTAGCCTATTTGGAAAAAGACCAAGTCCATCATTACTTTAAGAATTCTTCAAGTGCAGTCGCAAAAACCATCAAGCGCTATGATGAAACTGGCTGTTATGAGGACCGCCACAGGAAAGGAAGACACAGAGTTACCTCTGCTGCAGAGGATACATTCATTAGTTACCAGCCTCAGACATTGCAGTCCAAATAAATTCTTCACAGAGTTCAAGTAACAGACACATCTCAACAACCACTGTTCAGAGGAGACTGCATGAATCAGTCCTTCATGGTCAAATTGATGCAAAGAAACCACTACTAAAGGACACCAATAACAAGAAGAGACTTGCTTGGGCCAACAAACACGAGCAATGGACATTAGACCGGTGGAAATCTGTCCATTGGTCTGATGAGTCCAAATTTGAGATTTTTGGTTCCAACTGCCGTGACTTTGTGAGACACAGAGTAGATGAACGGATGTTCTCTTCCACAGTGAATCATGGAGGAGGAGGTGTGACGGTGCTTTTCTGGTGACACTGTCTGTGATTTATTTAGAATTCAAGACACACTTAACCAGCATGTCTACCACAGCATTCTGCAGCGATACTCCATCCCATCTGATTTGCGCTTAGTGGGACTATCATTTGTTTTTCAACAGGACAATGACACAAAACACAGCTCCAGGCACTGTAAGGGCTATTTGACCAAGGAGATTGATAGTGCTGCATCAGATGACCTGGTCTCCACAATCCCCCGACCTCAACCCAATTGAGATGGTTTAAGATGAGTTGGACCACAGAGTGAAGGAAAAACAGCCAACAAGTGCTCAGTATACAGTGGGGCAAAAAAGTATTTAGTCAGCCACCAATTGTGCAAGTTCTCCCACTTAAAAAGATGAGGGAGGCCTGTAATTTTCATCATAGGTACACTTCAACTATAACAGACAAAATAAGGGAAAAAAATCCAGAAAATCACATTGTAGGATTTTTTTATGAATTTATTTGCAAATTATAGTGGAAAACAAGTATTTGGTCAATAACAAAAGTTTATCTCAATACTTTGTTATATACCATTTGTTGGCAAGGTTTTCACACACTGTTGCTGGTATTTTGGCCCATTCCTCCATGCAGATCTCCTCTAGAGCAGTGATGTTTTGGGGCTGTTGCTGGGCAACACAGACTTTCAACTCCCTCCAAAGATTTTCTATGGGGTTGAGATCTGGAGACTGGCTCGGTCACTCCAGGACCTTGAAATGCTTCTTACAAAGCTACTCCTTCGTTGCCCGGGCGGTGTGTTTGGGATCATTGTCATGCTGAAAGACCCAGCCAAGTTTCATCTTCAATGCCCTTGCTGATGGAAGGAGGTTTTCACTCAAAATCTCACGATACATGGCCCCATTCATTCTTTCCTTTACACGGATCAGTCGTCCTGGTCCCTTTGCAGAAAAACAGCCCCAAAGCATGATGTTTCCACCCCCATGCTTCACAATAGGTATGGTGTTCTTTGGATGCAACTCAGCATTCTTTCTTGCACAATTGGTGGCTGACTAAATACTTTTTGCCCCACTGTATGTGGGAACTCCTTCAACCATGAAGCTGGTTTGAGCGAATGCCAAGAGTGTGCAAAGCTGACATCAAGGCAAAGGGTGGCTACTTTGAAGAATCTATAATCTATATCTAGAACATATTAAATATATATTGTTATATTGTTTAACACTTTTTTGGTTACTACATGAACCCATATTTGTTATTTCATAGTGTTGACGTCTTTACTATTATTCTACAATGTAAAGATTTGTCAAAATAAACAAAAACCCTTGAATGAGTAGGTGTGTCCAAACTTTTGGCTGGTACTGTACATACATTTACATTTACATTTAAGTCATTTAGCAGACGCTCTTATCCAGAGCGACTTACACTATCAGAAACAAATATTTATGTACATTAAGTGATCTCAGAATCAGAAAATAAGTTGACATTATTGTGAAGTATGGTAAGTGGGTGAGTGAGTACTATAGAAAGGGAGACTTTCAGTCGTCTGTCCCTGTATGTGCTTTTCCTGTCTGGTCCTTTCACCAGACCACCTGACTATAAATAAGACCGTTAAGATTGCCCACATCCTTGCCCCTAAAATAAATCCTCCACTATATGGCCAGAGCAGAAACCCGGCACCTATGAGGGACCGTGCAGTCTGACAGAGTGAGCCAAATAAGAGGCGCATTATCCACAGCATAGTTCCTCTGCACACACACACCACACACACACACAGAGCATTGCAGGAGGGGCGATCCCCTACTTGCATGGGAACTTAGTTCTGGCTCACCTCAAGGCGCTGGTTGTGGGTGCCAGTAATGTCCTCTCTGGGCCCTGACCTGCCTTGCCTGTCACACTCCCCTTCCTGCTGGCCCAGTGTACTGTAACAGAGTAGCACAGAATGGGAGCCAGTGTGGGGATCTGGGGACTGCATCCAAAATGTTACAATTTTTCCTATATAGTGCACTACTTTTGACCAGGACCCATAGCGCTCTGGCGGGCCCTGGTCAAAAGTAGTGCACTATGTAGGGATTAGGGGCCATTTGGGATATAGCCCTAGAACTCATCAGAGGGGTTGACTCAGTCCTCCTTGCTCCCTCAACGCTGTGGGTCTGGCACACTGCACAGGTGGAAAACGGAAGACAGTGAGTGGCTAGTCATTAGGGTGTTGGCCGCTCTCTGCCCACTAACTTTATCCACAACCATAGCCTCTTACTTACTTGTCATGTGCGGTTTAAAAACTGTCATCGCAGAGTCTTACCAACGAGAAACATTCAGTGAAAGAGCAAGGGGGTGAAAGGGGGGACTAGAGATATTAAAAACAGTCACGCTGCCTTGATGATGCCTACTGACTTTGAGATAACACAGGTCTGTACACTGAGAACTGAGCTTCTAGCAGGCCTACATAATTATATGTGGAAAAAAAGATTCTCAGCAATGTGGAACAACTTGCCATTTAACTTGTTGTAGTTTAAAGGCCCAGTGCAGTCAAAAATAGGATTTTTCTGTTTTATCTATAGACTTCCACATTATGAGGTTGGAATAATACTGTGAAATGTGCAAATAATGATAATGCCCTTTTAGGTTAAGAGCTGTTTGAAAAGACCGCCTGAAATTTCAGCCTGTTTTGGTGGGATGGAGTTTTGGCCTGCCTGGTGACATCACCAGCCAGTCAATAAGTTAACAGACCAATAAGAGAGTTCCAAACCATTCTGCCAATAACCACTAGTTTTCAGTTTTCCACTCAGACCACTCCCAGACAGTCTCAATTCTTACTTGAGAAATTGCTATTTGCTAAAAAGTTTGTTTCTTTCTGACCATTTTCATTGAAAACAATCATAGTAATGGCCATAATTGTTATCCAGAAATTATTTGATATTGAGATAAAAACAGATGCATTGGACCTTTAAACAACGCACAAGTCAATATGAACAGCATCCCATATTTATTTTTTTACAAATGTCCATTCACTTGCTCTTAAATTCACGCAATAGGCTACTTTCCTTTGGTAGCAAACTTTCCATTTGAAAAGAACATTCCCCATTTTAAGCATACAATCACTCATAATTAACAAACTCTCAGCTGAGAAACAGGAAGGCAAAATACTCAAACCCGCTTGCCAATCAATCTGTCAAAACCTTGCCCTTTTCCTCGCATTAATGTCCCCGGTATTATTATTTTTTCCCGTCTTTTTCGTGGAACTTCACTGTTGTTGAGTATTTAAACTGGAAACTATCTGCAGTTGTTTTCTTTTCTAAAACACCTGTCTAAACAGTGGAAAAGCCAAGGGTGAGTCTCGCCTGTCAGTGTTGGTGACAGCTCTTGACAAAAATTCAGTAGAGACAATCCTAAAGACGCCCACTCAAGCAAAACAATGCACGTGTGCTGGAATGACTCCAGCTGTGTCTGTGTTGCAAAGGCTCGCGTTTCTTCATGAGGTAAATGTTTTGTTTAGCAACACAAAAAAATGCAACAGGTAAACTAAAAAAGGCAGTTTCCTCCTTTATATTTGTTTATTAAAGGATGCCTATCTTTGTTTTGTTCTTCTCTATGGTTTCCATCACCTTGAAATCTTTGTCTAAATAGGCCTACAGAAAGGTTTTCATGACCTTGACTCAGCAAAACAGTTACACCTGAAACCAAAACCCTCTTACAATTTTGTGAAGAGGACAAAAGGGCTAACTATTTAAGTGATTAATTAATACAACGGCTGGCATTTGGAACATCTGTAGGACCCGTCTCAGTGCAGATTTAATGAACAAAAGCCAGGTGCCTCATTAGCTTTTGGAGTCTTAACTCAGTCTGTATGGGGGGGGTTGCCTCCTATGCTTAAATTTCTCATGGATCCTTAATCTGCTATAGCTAGGTTACCTGACCTTCCATCTCACCAAGCTCCTCCGGTCTCATGGGGCCCCATTCTATTGGTTTGCATTGTCCCACCTGGGGTGAAAAATGGCACTGTGGCCTTGGGCCACTACACATCATTATACTGTGCATATCCATAGATGACAGTCCCTTTATTTCATGCTGAGGGGTATTACTCTGTAACTTCACTTTATCAGTTGCTCATTGTACACCTTTGGAATGGGACCAGCCAATGTTCCCTCCCATCTTACTATAAATTGGGATTTATTAAGAACATCAGGATCAGCACAACTGAATAGAGTCCATTAATGAATTAAGCAATAAGGCCTGAGGGAGTGTGGTATATGGCCAATATACTACAGCGAAGGGCTGTTCAAATGCACAACGCTGAATGCCTGGATACACCCCTTAGTCGTGGCATATTGGCCATATACCACACTCCCTCATGCCTTATTGCTTAATTAATTAATGGACTCTATTCTGTAGTGCTGAACCTGATGTTCTTAATAAATCCCAATTTATAATTAGAAGAGTAAAAATACCAGGGCTTTCAGTCAATCAGCATTCACGGCTTGAACCACCCAATTTAAAATCCGTTTTAGATAATGGTGTTTTACAGGATAAATATGCACAAATTAAGCACATTGTGTGTCCAGACCAATGTACAGCAATATGTTGGAAAATCACATTGTGATCAGTCATCATCAGTCATGTCAATCCATTACAAGTGTGTGCGCCTGCATGACAGCGCACGTGCACACACACGCGCGCACACACACACACACACACCCAGGTAATGAAGCATACACTCACACTAACCTCACAAACTAATATAATTATTTCCTGAAATCCACCTAGGAAACTATATGCACCAGTAATAATATATAAACTATTGCACTTTTTTTTATATACAAACACTATGTCTGTACCACTTTTGAATGTTCATTAAAACAACCATTTTCTAAGTCTACAGAAGATATACCATTATTTTTCACTTAACTTTTAGAATGTGTTTATGACACAGAGGCAATTAGATCCAACAAGAGGAGTTCTTTACATCTCACTGAAATGTGAGCAGCATTTTATAAATAAGATCTTCCACAAAACAATGCAGATGATTTACAAATATATAATTTACACAAGGCGAACACCATGGTTTACAGAGTAAAATCCAACCATGTCCTGTCATGTATTTTCTGTTGTACTACAAATACAAATGTTGACATCCTCTGTGTGCAAGTACAATATAGCGGTCGAAGAAAACATTTTGACAAATACAAACTACAAGACAAAGCAGGGACGAGTACAAACACATGCCTATAATGTATGTATGTATGTATGTATACACTCTTAGAAAAAAGGGTTCCAAAAAATGTTTGGCTGTCCCCATGGGGGAACCGTGGAAAGGGTTCTACATGGAACCCAACATATTTGTTGAAACGGTTCTCCCATGGGAACAGACAAAGAACCCTTTTAGGTTATAGATATAACATTTTTCTATACGAGTGTAAGTTGGCTGTGATTCAGCTTGTTTGGACAAGATGAAGATCCTATGAAGACATTTCACGCATCAAAGCAGTTCTTCATGGCAGTCTTTTCTGTTCTACAACAGACAGTTGAGTAAGGCTATAAACATACAGCTAAGATGAATTATCATACCTTTAAGCTGCTCCAGTTCATATTTCAATTTTTATCCATTGTCAAGGTTAAAAATAGCAACAGAATTGTTCTATGCCAAATATATTTCAACTAGCGCTACATAGGTTTTCCACAAAAATACGGTCTTGATATGCATCACATGAAACTGAATGATGCTTCAATTAAAGATGTTATCAACACAAAAATATAAATCAGGAAAAGAGATACTTTTTGGGTAATTGGTCAATTTCACAAATGTAGAGTGGCAGAAAAACTGAAATTCCTGATTGATCAGGTTAAATCAAAGTTTATTTTTTCGAACTAACATCTGTTATTAATGTTATTATTACGTCTTGAAAGTAATGGGAAATAACAGTTGTTCAAGCAAGCTGCTAATTGGCAAGTGAAATAAAACTAGTTTCCATTGACTACAGTGCCTAAACATTTAAACCTTTCCATTTAGAAGGGCACTGTGTGGAGCACTAAGAATGCAGAAGCTATATTTTATAGTGACATATTCCTTGAGCACACTCTAAATAAAGCCAGCGGTTCATTTTACATTCAGCACATTGTTTTTACAGATGTTGGATCTTACTTTGAACAGTATTGTCGTAGCAAAATAATCCTGCAGCAACAGGATTTGAAAGTTTAGTCCATAATGTTGCTTGATCGGTGGTTGGGCAAAACGAGGCTACACGAAAAATGCAACACTGCTAATATAACTGTGTGTTGGTGTGGGTTTTCAGTGAATTTATGTAAATCACAAAGCTCATCTGCATTTCCTGCGACGCAGAAAAATTCTCATCAACAAAAGAGTGATCAAATCAAGATTATAAACCGGGTAGTTCGGCTCCTGGATGCTGATTGGCTGAAAGCCATGGTATATTTAAGTAATGATGCCCGAGAAGCCGGTGTTTGGAGGATATATTGACACGGGTGTTGCTAGGCAAATGAGGTGCGATTTCGCCTGGCATAGAAAATGTGCTCACTCGTCAGGACACTGTTGTTCAGAGGAGCTAGCCAACAACACAGCTAACACAATCACTTCCAACTGACGCTGGAAAGACTGCAAACTAGCTGCACTTAGGTTTGTTTGAACTTTTTTCAATTTACATTTATTTGTACATATCCATAAAAAGGATGCCAGCTGATTCATGACTGTGACTGACTAAGAAACACTGCCTGCCGGTCTCATCCCGACAAATTCACTATTATGGGACAGCTGGAGATTGAATTTGATATTGAAACAATGTTGCAAATGTCAGAGAGACAGATAGCAAGGTTTACAGTATACAAATCTCTGCTGTTGAAAATCAAATGTTAGTCTAAAAGAAATGATGTCTATATGTTTTTTAATAGTGGAGATCAAGTTTATAAATTGCTTGGCTAGGCTGATGAGAAAGTGGATTGCGCAGTCAGATGGAACAGAGTATATAGGCATGTTAATGTCATAGATTTAGCCGGTGGTAACTTGTGGAATAGACACCGGCTGGAATGCGGTTTTAACCAATCAGCATTCATGATTAGACTCACATGTTGTATAACAGACAATATAAACTGGGTGGTTTGAGCTCTGAAAGCTGATTGGCTGAAAGATGTGGTGTATCAGACCATGTACCACAGGTATGATAAAACATTTGTTTTTACTGTTCTAATTACTTTGGTAACCAGTTTATAAAAGCAATAAGGCACCTCTGGGTTTGTGGTATATGGCCAATATACCACAGCTAAGGGCTGTAGCCAGGCACTCAGAGTTGCATTGTGCATGCATTGTGCATAAGAACAGACCTTAGCCGTGGTATATTGGCCAGATACCACACCCCATAGGGCCTGATTGCTTAATCGTACATCTGTATACCAATGAAGCAGCCCCTTCTTTCTTCACCACTCTCTGCCCCCAAATAGCTCCTTGCCCCACCAACCTACCCAGGCTCATCCCACCACTCCTGTTTCAGCACTGGGAGCTGTGGGAGAGGGGGTAGTGGGAGGTGTGGACAGTACCACTTAGAGCGATAAAACTAATCCTGACATTTAGCATACAGATATCGGACCTTAATTTGCGCCAGTTTCACACAGCAGGAAAATAATCCTGCAGCGACAGGAATTGTTAATTGTTATGCGATTATAATTAATGGACATTATTTGTAGGGGTTGATACATTTTCCGTTACGGCAAAGTAAGTCTGAAAGTGGAAAATACTAGCTTTAGAAGCCTTTTTAAATGTCGAAAACACTACAAGTTTGCAAGAAAGTTCCTGCAACAGGATGATCAAATTAAGATATGGCATCTGTATACACAACAGCAGAGGGAAAACACATTCTATTATTAAAAATACATTTTGGAAAACAGTGGTTTATGTATATTTTTCTGTTATAGAAACCAACTTTTCATATCTATATACAATCAAATGGTCTTTTAAAAGAATAATTGACAATGAAGATAGTAAAAAAAAAAAGATGTCAAAATAGTAACAGTTTCTCAAAAATAAAATAAACACTGACAAATGTGTTTAAACTGCTGAGGTCCCATTTCCTTTCAGCATAACTTTCAACAGGTGTCTGCTGTAGCCAAAGCTGGTTACTACTCAACAAATAATTCAAGAAAATATATTAAATACTGAAACTAGGAATATACTGTGGGGTCGCTGTAAATTTACATACTGTACATACAGAGAGATTCTCATATAGAAATCTTAAAATATGCCGCACTTGGTCCGATGACCCTAAAAACCTATAAAAAAAGGAAATACTGTATTACAGCCTTTCTGAAGACTTTTGCGTTGAGAGAGCAAAGGGAGGAATCAGTGTGTGTGTGTGTTCAGCAGAAAGAAACAGGCCAGCTCAATTCTCCTGCTCTGGCTATGGGCCAGTGTGTTGGGGCAGCCTGCTGGTCAGTGGCCCTCACTGTTGTATTCAGCTTGTGGAGGGGCAAGAGGGAAGGTGGGGGGAGAGGGGGTCACTGCACCACACAAATGGAGCTGCGCGGGGGGTTGACTGTCCTCGCCACAGGCTCTTGACTGTAGTTCACGATATCTGCCTTCACCACACACTATGGAAACACACAGACATAAAGACAGACATAAACAAAGGCAAAACATGAGAAAGTTGCCTCCACACTAGAAAATCCATCTGATTTATTCACAAATTACCCAATTTAAGATTAAATTACCTAACTGATACTACTAAATATTTTTCATTTGTTCTGGCATAGTCCAGAAATCTATATGGACAACTTAAAGCAGACCCCAGGTCTTCCTTTCCAGGCCCCAGAGCTTACTTGTATAATTCAAATGCATTAAATTTGTCCGATTCAGAAAAACATGTAAACTGAAGTATGGAAGCTAATGGATGAATGTTGTGATAAAAATAAAGATGGAAAATCTTCTCTACAGTAAAGATCTGATCTACAGTAAATACAGTAATACACTTGAAGTCGTAAGTTCACATACACTTTAGGTTGGAGTCATTAAAACTCATTTTTCATCAACCACAAATTTCTTGGTAACAAACTATAGGTTTGTCAAGTTGGTTAGGACATCTGCTTTGTGCACGACAAGTCATTTTTCCAACAATTGTTTACAGACAGATTATTTAACTTATAATTCAAAGTATCCCAATTCTAGTGGGTTACATATACTAAGTTGACTGTGCCTTTAAACAGCTTGGAAAATTCCAGAAAATTATGCTAAATGTCGGAAGTTTACTTACAGCTTACCCAAATAAATTCCTGACAGTTAATCCTAGTAAAAATGGTCTTAGTTCAGTTAAGATCAAAACTTTATTTTAAGAATGTGAAATGTCAGAATAATAGCAGAGAGAATGATTTATTTATTTCATCACATTCCCAGTGGGTCAGAATTTACATACACTCAATTAGTATTTGGTAGCATTGCCTTTAAATTATTTAACATGGGTCAAACATTTCGAGTAGCCTTCCACAAGTTTCCCACATTATATTGGGTGAATTTTGGCCCATTCCTCCTGACAGAGCTGGTATAACTGACTCAGGTTTGTAGGCCTCCTTGCTCACACACGCTTTTTCAGTTCTGCCCACACATTTTCTATACGATTGAGGTCAAGGCTTTGTGATGGCCACTCCAATACCTTGACTTTGTTGTCCTTAAGCTATTTTGCCATAACTTTGGAAGCATGCTTGGGGTCATTGTCCATTTGGAAGACCCATTTGCACCAAGCTTTAACTTCCTGACTGATGTTGCTTCTTGCTTCTTGGGATGTTGCTTCAATATATCCACATCATTTTCCTCCCTCATGATGCCATCTATTTTGTGAAGTACACCAGACCCTCCTGCAGCAAAGCGCCCCCAAAACATGATGCGGCCACCCCCGCGCTTCCCGGTAGGGATGGTGTTCTTCAGCTTGCAAGCGTCCCCATTTTTCCTCCAAACATAACGATGATCATTATGGCCAAACAGTTCTATTTTTGTTTCATCAGACCAGAGGATATTTCTCCAAAAAGTATGATCTTTGTCACCATGTGCAGTTGCAAACCACAGTCTGGCTTTTTATGGCGGTTTTGGAGCAGTGGCTTCTTCCTTGCTGAGCGGCCTTTCAGGTTATGCCGATATAGGACTCATTTTACTGTGGATATAGATACTTTTGTACCCGTCTCCTCCAGCATCTTCACAAGGTCCTTTGCTTTTGTTCTGGGATTGATCCCACTTTTCGCACCAAAGTACATTAATCTCTAGGAGACCGAATGAGTCTCTTTCCTAAGCGGTATGATGGCTGCGTGGTCGCATGGTGTTTATACTTGCATACTATTGTTTGTACAGATGATAGTGGTACCTTCAGGCATTTGGAAATTGCTCCCAAGGATGAACCAGACTTGTGGAGGACTACATTTTTTTTTTCTGAGGTCTTGGCTGATTTCTTTAGATTTTCCCATGATGTCAAGCAAAGAGGCACTGTGTTTGAAGGTAGACCTTGAAATACATCCACAGGTTCACCTCCAATTGACTCAAATGAGGTCAATTAGCCTATCAGAAGCTTCTAAAGACATGACATAATTTTATGGAATATTCCAAGCTGTTTAAAGGCACAGTCAACTTAATGTATGTAAACTTCTGACCCACTGGAATTGTGATACAGTGAATTATAAGTTAAATAATCTGTCTGGAAACAATTGTTGGAAAAATGACTTGTGTGTCATGCACAAAGTAGATGTCCTAACCGACTTGCCAAAACTTTAGTTGGTCAACAAGAAATTTGTGGAGTGGTTGAAAAACGAGTTTTAAATGACTCCAACTTAAGTGTATGCAAACTTCCGAGTTCAACTGTAACTCAATTCCCACAATTAAAATACAATGAAAACAGCTACCATTGCCACCACTACCACTTTATAAGATGCTTTAATTGTGTTTTTACACCAGGCACTAATAGATATATTTCAGGAGATAAATACATCTATGTGTGACTGTGTAAACATACTTCCAATTATTGAACAGAACAGATTTTGCTCTGATTGGTCTCTTGTCTAATGGGGGCTTCGTCCTGAGGGTAGTCCACCAGCTCAGCTTTCACGATCCTCTGAGCAGCATAACACACCACCACACCAGCAGAGAGATGGAAGGAGACAAAACCAGGCAGGAGAGAGGGATAGAAAAGGAGATGCGTGGGTAGAGGAAATGAGGTGTGGAATGAAAAGAGAGAGAAGACAGGAATGAAAACAAAGGTGCAGACGGGAGGTACAGTTGGTTGGAATGGAGGATGGGGAAAGGTGAAGACAGGGTCGTGGAGGAGACGGAGAGAAATGAGAAAGACAAATGGATTTAACAGAAGAACATACTAATGACATTTTCCCGGGTAACACAGCCAAATGTCCATGAACAAGATACATTTATGAAACATTTCTCCATGTACAAATGAAGAACACTCATGTATTAGAATTACTCCCAGCCTGATATGAATGGTGTGCCAAATGTTGGTTTATCCATAAAGATCTGGGAGTGAGACTTTACATTTGTTTAAGTTTAAGCCACTAGTGTGCACTTCATTAACTGTTTTTGGGTGTGCGTTCTCAGCTCCTCATCTACTAACATGTTACAATGCCAAGTTTTAAATCAACCATTACACCCCCCCCCATGACCATGTAATCTTATTAATTATGATCTAAAAGGCTAAACTGATTCTAGATCAGCACTTCTTCTCTGAGAAGCTTTATGAATACGGGCCCTGGATATTGAGTAGCAGTAATTGGACGAACGGTTTCTGAACTTACAGTTAGACCTCAGACCTGGATTGGGCAGTGAGCAAAGAGCAGAGATCGTGGTTGTAACCCAGGCACTGGTTGGCTATTCTGATTAACGAGCTGCCGATGCCTGGTGTCGGACCCTGTGAGTGATCAGCGGCCCCAGTATCTGATCTTCCAGACAGGGGACCATGATGGAGTGGGCTCCCAGGCCGATAAGATCTTGTCAGGGTCCCTGACCCCCATGTACAGCTCTCTAAACCTGACAGCTGATAATCAGGCCGTCCTGCCTCCCAACAATAACCTGGAGCTGCCCTTGACCTCCTTCCCCAAATCCATTTGGCTACAAATCAGAACATCACTCCTCCCATTGATAACACTGCACCACAACAAGATATTTTTGGCAGACAATCACCCCCCCAATTTATTTTTTATCTTTACTTCTTTTCTTTCTACTTCTATTTTCTTTGTCTGTGTCTAGCTCCAGTGAATGTTGAGGCCTTCAACTACTGTAGCCTAGAAACCTGACCCATTCTCTATACAAGATGAGTATACACCATTGAAGTGGGATAGTCTTCACTCCACTAAAATATTACTTATTTTATGTATAAACATTTATTTGGACTTGCATCCCTGAAGTGACCCATAAACATAATAGATTACGTCTCTGCGACAGGCTAGGGCGGTCATGAAATTGTGTCAGACAGTTATTGTCATACCATGAGACGGCAGTCTTTTTGCAACTGACCGTTAATAAACAAACTCATTTAGCATTTCTAGGTCTCCATGCTTACAAGCCACATACAAGCCACTCATGTGCGCCTTCGGAACATCTACATTTTAAAAAGTTGAATAAATCACCATCACAATAAATCCATTTATTTTAGGCAGGTCTAAAGAAATCTTATGGTGAGAAATGTATTTCAGAAGAACAGAATACAAGTTGGTCTACTGTATGTTACATTCCCCGACTATGCTCCATGCCATAGGCTGTAGGCTTATTCATTTAGCTAACAAGATATATTTTTTCCATTCCGGGTCGAGTGTGAATATGAAGTAGCTATGTTGAGCGTAAAAGTAATCATTTGAAACAGGTCCTATATGCAAGATTTAGAGTTATTTGGCAACTTTAGTTGTGAATGATACAAACCTTAGAACGTCAAACATATATGGGCTACATGATGCGACTATAGGCTATTGATGATTTGAGAAAGTCTGTTCATTTTTCAAATCATGCCGGGTAGACTACTCTGGTTTTATAGCAGAGCATGTGCTTAATATGAGCAACAATCAATACCCTGCTTTCACACGGGATTACATAAAGAAATGTCTGGGCTTATAAGAACACCTATTTCACTCCACATATCAACCACTGTTTGAGGAGCACACTGTGCGACAGAGCACTTGAGAAAGGAATGAAGGAGAGAGAGGAAGAGATGGAAATGCACAGTGGTGAGATATTCTGTAGCTAAATGTAATGTGTCAGCCTATTCATTATCAAAATACAAAAAAATGCCCCATTACTAGGCTATTCAAAATCAAATACAAATGCACTATAAGTGTAGGCTAACTCCGTAAACCACCCTGCACAATCAATGAACCAACAGCATTGCCTAGGCCTATAAGTTCTCTCCCAGACTCATGGATTGACAGTTTGTAGTGTATCATAAGATAACCAATCCATCCAGTATGCATAATATTACAGTCCAAACTCATAATTTAATAGCATTTGTTTAATTTTGGAGTATAGGCTAGACCAATTATGTACCAAAGACATCTTAAAACCAGTTAAAAAAATAAATACAAATTCTGCTGTGTGTAATACACAATAGGCTATGTATTGTATTATGGCACAATCATTTTAATATAGGTTTTTTTTCAGGCTCATAAGCCTATGAGTATGTATAAGCTCTAATACAGTATGTGTATGGGTGTTTTGAATGAATCATCACATTAGAAAGCGCTGTCCATTTTGTTGCGTTAGGCTTTGAAACAACATCCACAATAACCATGTTTCCCACTCAGTTTCAACCTGTTATTAAACTTCTTTCTTCAAATTGATCGATCACAATGAGGCGAGTTTCAAAAGCACGATACTGTTTTGATGATAAGTGTTTGATGTGATTTTCAATTGCATTTGTATTGATGTCAGAATGTCCAGAGTGCATAAGAGGAGATTACCATGACTCTATGGTCACGTCGAATTTTACTACGGTCATGACTCATGACTGCTGGTGTGGCGGTAATACAGTCACCTCAAAAACCCTAGATCAGACCACTCATCCAGCTTGTTTAGCTTGGATTAAAGCACTTGGGTTTATTGAGGTAGCTATCATGGGAGGTGACGGAGGGGAGCGGAGATGGACACCTTCATTAGCCTGTCTGTTGACAGCAAAAGAGGCAGGGTGGGGGTGGAAGTGTGTTTGAGAGTTGTCTCCTAGCCTTCGCTCCCTTAGTCCTCTCCCTTCTCTTGGGGTACTGACCTCCCCATAGCCCCAGCCTCATCAGCCACTCTCTAGCCAGCGTGGCACCGACCAGTCATATCACAAGCAGGATGAATGCCTCTGGGGGTGGTGCCCTGAGTAATCCCACCTCTGTCACCAGTGACGGGGCCACCTGGTCTGGCTGGTTCACAGAGGCCGAGCTCGGAGGGAGATAAGCTCAATAAATCAGAGGACGCATCCTAACCTTCCCACCCTACACTGCCAACCTCTTCACCTCTCACCTCACGCACGATTGGGCTCTAACGTCGTCAATGTGGCTGTATTTACAGATGGACAGTCGCAGGTACAGTATAACTTGAGTAACAAGGGTCCTGTGACCTGGCACATACTGTTTGACCTTGTGTACATGTGTGTGGTTATAAGAAACCATCCAAACAATGGCAACATGACTTGCTACATAATTTACCCTTCGCTAAGCTCCGACCCAGAATTTTGGGCAACCAATAGCATCGATCCAATTGATAGGAACGGTCATAGAGTCCGACACCTTGGACAAGCTCACGTTTGAAACACATGAAAACCATTGGAGCATTACAAAAACTGAGTTTTCATTCAAAAACAAATATTTTAAAATGGCTAAATAATTTAACAGTGCACCGGGGTACTGGTACTGTGATCTGAAATGCAGAGCCTGGTGGGTTATTTTTCTAATCTGAAATTATACTTTTGTTATATTGTTTGCTAGCTCAGCTGGTTAGCTAGCTCTCAGTCTCATTGACCAGCCAATGTTAACCCTAGCTAGTCACTGTATAGCTGCCAGCCAGCCAGCCAGCCAGTTAATATAACTTATTTTCTCAAAATGAATATTACCTTGCTGCAGTGAGCTCCAAAAGTATTGGAACAGTGACATTTTGGGGGGCTTTGCACTCCAGTACTTTGGATTTGAAATGATACAATGGCTATGATGTTAAAAATCTTTAATTTGGAGGGTATTTTCAATCATATCGGGTGAACTGTTTAGAAATTACAGCACTTTTTATACTTAGTCCCCCCATTTTAGGGGACCAAAAGTATTGGGACAAATTTTTTAATTTAATTTTAATTTTACCTTTATTTAACCAGGCAAGTCAGTTAAGAACATATTCTTATTTTCAATGACGGCCTGGGAACAGTGGGTTAACTGCCTGTTCAGGGGCAGAACGACAGATTTGTACCTTGTCAGCTCGGGGGTTTGAACTCGCAACCTTCCGGTTACTAGTCCAACACTCTAACCACTAGGCTACCCTGTCGCCCCAAATTCACTTATGTGTATTAAAGTAGTCAAAAGTTTAATATTTTGGACCATATTCCTAAAACACAATGATTATTGTGACTCTACAAACTTGGACGCATTTGCTGTTTGTTTTGGTTGTGTTTCAGATTATTTTGTGCCCAATAGAAATGAATGTTAAATAATGAATTATGTCATTTTGGAATCACTTTATTTTAAAAAAGAATAGTCTAAACACTTGTACATTAATGTGGATGCTACCATGGTAACTAATAATCCTGAATGAATCATGAATAATGATGAGTGAGAAAGTTAGACGCACAAATATCATACCCTCCCCCCAAAATGCTAACCTCCCCTGTTATTGTAAATGATGAGAGGTCAAATCAAATGTTATTGGTTACATACACATGATTAGCAGATGTTATTGGTTACATACACATGATTAGCAGATGTTATTGGTTACATACACATGATTAGCAGATGTTATTGGTTACATACACATGATTAGCAGATGTTATTGGTTACATACACATGATTAGCAGATGTTATTGGTTACATACACATGATTAGCAGATGTTATTGGTTACATACACATGATTAGCAGATGTTATTGGTTACATACACATGATTAGTAGATGTTATTGGTTACATACACATGATTAGCAGATGTTATTGGTTACATACACATGATTAGCAGATGTTATTGGTTACATACACATGATTAGCAGATGTTATTGCGAGTGTAGCGAAATGCTTGACATTTCTAAGTGACCCCAAACTTTAGAACGGTAGTGTAAGGAAAGGGATGGAAAAATAATATATACATATAAATATATGGATGAGTGATGACCGAGCGGCAAAATGCAATAGTTGCTATAAAATATAGTATATACATATGAGATGAGTAACGCAAGATATTTAAACATTATTAAAGTGGCATTTTTAAAGTGACTAATGATTCATTTAGTAAAGTGGCCAATGACTTCTCTGTATGTAGGCAGCGGCCTCTCTGTGTTAGTGATGGCTGTTTAACAGTCTGATGGCCTTGAGATAGAAGCGGTTTTAACCTCAGTCATTGTATACTTTCAAATCCAAAGTGCTGGAGTACAGAGCCAAAACAAACAAAAAACACTGTTCCAATACTTTTGGAGCTGACTGTAAATTAGCCATGTTATGAATAGAACTCATCTGCTGTCAACATCAGGATACGATTTGAGAGCACTAGTTAGCTCCAAACGTGGTTAGTAACTTTGGCTGCATGCTAACAGTGCTTTCAGAGCCATCAGGTGGCTCAACACACTACAACCTTCATTTTACCAGGTTCCTGTGATTGAAATGATCGCAATGAAAGTCCACCACAACATAAAGGAGTTTGATTTAATTGTGTATTAAAAACAGTTTGAGATCATTGTGAGGGGATTTCGCCAGTGGTTAGAAGGGGGAATGTTGTCTGAGGTTGCAACAGTAACCAAGGCGGGAAAGGCTTAGCGAAGGGTCAATTCTCTCTGGGAAATGTGAGATAAAAGGCCTAATGTCTCACCTGGGACTGCTCCATCTCTGCTTTATTGAGCTTCACCCCCAGAATCTCTGCAGCCACTCTCTGAAATGCCAGGAACACCTGAAGGGAAGGCAGGGCATGAAAGGAGGAGAGATGAGCAGGAATACATCTTCTTATTGGTAAAACATCAGTATTTCAGTAGCCATTTTTATTTATTATATATATATATATATATATGGTGCGTGTGTGCCACTTTTGATGTGATTTACTAGGTAAACCAACTCACCGAGTCTCCAGACTTGGCAGATACAAACTGACTGATGAGGCTGTTCTCTTGGCAGAAGCGCTGGTGTTTGTCAGCCTTCACTGTCCTCATATGCTCAAGGTCAACTGTGGACATAATGTCAGCAAATTACACAGATAGCAAGATTGACTTGACACAAGGTTATACTGTACAGAGACAGGGCGAACCTCATATCTGGACTTGCACAGAAAAGATAAGGTTTACACCAGCTCAAGATAGACTCAGGATTTGCCTGCTATAGATAACTAGCAACATACTTGAATTATTGTGTGACATTCAGATTTTCAGAAATATATTTTGAGAAGGTCCTTTCAGAGGAGGAAGTGATGAATTCAGAGACCCCTGGCCTCCATTTCCAGGTGTGATTAGCCTACAGCTCAGTGTCACACATTCCATAACTCAGTCCTGGTACAGTTACACCCTGAAGCCTTGCACCTTTATATCTACCTCCACATGACCCAAGTCAAAAGAGCCAGGCTGTGGCTCTTCAAATACAATACATAGATGACCAAAGACTTCAGGCTACCCTGAAGTATGGCTGTCTGCTGAGAGAAAGCCATGAAATATCACGTAATGACATATTGAATTAAATGAGGCCTTTAAGGTGCACACATGGGTCTAAAACCTAGGTGTGGCTGATTACGGCATGCGCACAATGACAGAGACCATCTTTCTAGCCACTGTGCCTGCGTCTCCGTGCATTTAACCCTGGTGCAGTGATACCAGGAGTTTCACTTCTCCCCTTCCTCAATACGGGGTCACACCAAGGTCACAAGGGAAGGTCACCTGGGGGTCTCGCTGCTGAAAGCAATAGCTTCCCTCTTTATTTCTGGCTTTGTCTGACAAGGCGGCCACGCCCGGTATCTGGTGCATACGTGTCTATGGGAGCTGGAGGAGGTTTTAGGCTACTGTATGGTGTTGCATTTCTCTTGCCCCCCCAAGTTTAGCTCTTTGTGTGAAGCTTCATTCAAGCTGTCAATGTTTTCTGCCGTTCTCATGGCCCTTGGGTTAGGTGTGTGTGTGCGCGCAGGGTCGTAATCTGATTACAAAAAAACAAACTGTAATCAGTTACGTTACCAGCTAAATTATTTTAATCAGATTAAAGACACTTTTGAAAATGCGAAAATTACTTCTAAGATTACTTTTAAATTCTGAATGGATGTTGGCAAAAAAAAACAGTCCATTAACACCTTTGTATTTTCTCAATGACATTCAATTCAGCATTGAAAAAACTCGCAAGTTTAAGTTTGTTCCACCTGAGGGTCTGACCACAAGTCAGAGACCACTATGATACTTTTGATGGATCCTTTTTGTCTTCTTCTAATGCCTCTTAAGGGGTAAGTAATCCAAAAGTAACAAAAAGTACATCAGATTATGTTACTGAGTTTGGGTAATCCAAAAGTTATGTTACAATTTTGTACAGGTAACTAGTTGGTAACTTAGACATATTACATTTAGAATGTAACCTACCGAACCCTTTGTGTGTGTGTGTTCTAAAGAGCAATGTAAAGTGTCCTCCAGTATCATTAATAACATAGTAGGTCATAGTGACCCAAATATAAATGGCCAGTCACCATCTATAGCAACACACAGCCATCCATAGCTATTTCCAAGAGAAAGGCACATTTTTAACATTGTTTTGTCATTTTTATGTCATGTGAATCCTTCTAAGAATGTTGACACCACATAACATGGAAAAGGTCATTGTATATGTCATGAGGTATGAGTCCGGAACTTAGACAAACCTTTCTAGTCCCCTTGGACACACACATACAGACATCAATTATGCTACAGACCAAAGCAGGTTGTCTCGTCTCTCCGCATGCATAAACATGGCTATCTTGAAGAGGTCAGCAAGTTATTAATTCCCGTCACTAAGAGCGGAGGTACCCGCATGCTACCAGAAGTAAACGATGCTAATCCTTTGGATCCTGAACACTTGGGAGGTGTTATCAATCATCTGTCAGAGTCAGATTAGCCAACATTAACAGACTGGGGCCGGAGAGTGGCAGGACACTAAGTAAACCGGACCATGGGGAGAAGTGAAGATGAAGTAATTAAACCCAGTGACTAAGGTTTCTCTGTGCTGTCATGACTGACAGGGAATACAAGGAAAAACAATCCTTGTCTTCTATTGTTGTATAGTCATACATGTGACAGCTAACACTCTTCGACCTGTCATGGATGAAAATAAAAATATGTGTTCAAATAATTAACATACAGTATATCCTTAGAAATACTAGAATACATGATTTGATGATTTGCAGAAACAATTAAAAAAAAGGCTGGCTAGGTTAACCAGTGATGCTTTTGGTAAGCCATTGTGTAATGTAAGGACAACAGTGTTTCCCCTATATTCATTTCGCAGCGGTGGCCCACTGCTGCTAAATTGTGGCCATAGATGCATTTTTATATACACTACCGTTCAAAGGTTTGGGGTCCTTGTTTTGAAAGAAAAGCACATCTTTTGTCCATTTAAAATAACATCAAATTGATCAGAAATACAGTGCAGACATTGTTAAGGTTGTAAATGACTTTTGTAGATGGAAACAGCAGATAAAAAAATTAAAAAAGGAATATCTACATAGGCCCATTATCAGCAACCATCATTCCTGCGTTCCTATGGCACGCTGTGTTAGCTAATCCAAGTTTATCATTTTAAAAGGCTAATTGGTAAATAGAAATCCATTTTGTAGTTATGTTAGCACAGCTGAAAACTGTTGTTCTGATTAAGGAAGCAATAAAACTGTCCTTCTTTAGACAAGTTGAGTATGTGGAGCATCAGCATTTGTAGGTTTGATTACAAGCTCAAAATGGCCAGAAACAAAGAACCTTCTTCTGAAACTCAGTCCATTCTTGTTCTGAGAAATGAAGGCAATCCCACGTGATAACTTGCCAAGAAACTGAAGATCTCGTACAACGCTGTGTACTATTCCCTTAACAGAACAGCGCAAACTGGCTCTAACCAGAATAGAAAGAGGAGTGGGAGGCCCCGGTGCACAACTGAGCAAGAGGACAAGTACATTAGAGTGTCTAGTTTGAGAAACAAACACCTCACAAGTCCTCAAATGGCAGCTTCATGAAATAGTACCCGCAAAACACCAGGCTCAACGTCAACAGTGATGAAGAGATTCCAGGATGCTGATGCTCCACATACTCAACTAGTCTAAAGAAGGCCAGTTTTATTGCTTCTTTAAATCAGTACAAGTCTTCAGCTGTGCTAACATAATTGCAAAATGGTTTTCTAATGATCAATTAGCCTTTTAAAATGATAAACTTGGATTAGCTAACGCAACGTGCCACTGGAACACAGAAGTGATGGTTGCTGATAATGGGGCTCTGTACACCTATGTAGATATTCCATACAAAATCAGCCGTTTCCAGCTACAATAGTAATTTACAACATTAACAATGTCTACGCTGTATTTCTGATCAATTTTATGTTATTTTAAATGGACAAAAAGAACAACAACTTTTGAACACGATTTTAAACGGAAAGTCGTTGCACAATGACTGGAAGTTTATGGAAACAGCTAGCATGTTCCCATAGACTTGTTCACCCCCCCTAGTAGCATTGAACCTTCCCCCCTCACACTTGCCCCCACTGCAAAAAAATACAAAATCCTTTGGGAGACACTGGATCAGGCCCAACTCTGTCAGCCAGAATGGCCTAACAAAATGTAACTTATTACACAAAGCAATAGACAAAATGTTTATTTAAAAAAAACTGCTCCATAGTTACTAAAGACTAACGTATAGAATTTGTGACCCAATCCTAAGACATGGGAGAGTAGGCATGTGTTATTTTGCTCTGGCGGTCGCAGGGAAAGTTAGGTTATCACATTCCCTCACAGGAATACCAGAGAACAATCCTGACCCAGAGACTCAAAGTGCCTCCCTAATGAAAATAAAACATGGGCTATGTATACATTTGGATTAACAAATTGGACAATTGATTATATTTTCATGCATGCCAAGAAAAGACTTAATAAAGTGCAGTAAATGACTACACATAAAGTATAAAACAATACTGTATTTAATAATATAGGAATGCAATGATTGATATGTTAAGGCATAAATTCATGTATTTTTTGTTCGAATTCAAATTGCCAGAAATAAGAAATGTTTTCAATCTTGCGAGGAGGACTGCCAATGACAACAAGTAAAAATGTAGAACAGCAAATACTGTTTAAAATTGCCAAAAACCACAGTTTCTCTCCCAAACAGATTCTAGCTTCATGTGTCGTCGGTCTGTGGACACTGAGCTCACGAAAAGCCTACAGTTACGGCGTTTCTTTTTATAACCCGTGTTAATGTAGCCATTTCCACTTATCAGTTTGAAACGATCTTCCTCCGCTGATCTGGTTTCTCTCCTTTCCTGACAAACTGTACGTCACGTTAACTACCCCCAGGAAGTGACTGCAAACACGAAATCAACTGTTTAGGCCTCCTAGCACATAGAGATAGCAGAATGGATCATCACTCGTCAAGACCGATGACTCCATCTCACCCCAGTCACCATGAGTGTTTACTTTAAAAGCCAGTTATCATTGTGGTGAATCTCAAAACATTTAGAGGGACAAATACATTGGAAGAAATCATATGTTAGGTCAGAGCCAAAGGGAGATATATAAATGACTGGACTGGTTTTAACCTCTGGAGTCAGCTGTGTCAAAGTAATACAATGAAGGGACTTTAGAAAGTCAAGTTAGTTAGCAGCCTATTGGCTAAACATTAAAGAAATGTAAACTGCCTTCCTCATTAGTAGATTTGGGGAAACACAATGAGTGCCCATGCTAATTACACTGTTTTCCTCAGATAAACAATACCCTTCAGATTTGTAATAGGCCTATAGATTTCACACATTCCCACTAACAAAGGTGTATCACTTCACAGGAGACAGTGAGTGAAGTGCTGTGTGGTCCCCAGCGTCATGGCTTTTTAAAAACACACAGTGATAGCACAGGGACTTGTTGCACTGTTCCACTGCGTCGACTGCTGGGGACCAAGTGGAACATTTAATCGAGCGAGTAACTGCCAGCGAATAAACTTGACATAACACAGTTAATCGCCGCCAGCCTCATTTAAAACAAACAACTGTTGGAGCATTGGGGAGAGTTGAGAAAATGACTTGAGGGGGGTCCGGGGGTCATACCCCCCCTAGTGAAAGTTGCAGGGTTTAATAAAACCCGAGGGAATACCTCTCACTTCCAACATTACCTCACTGTGCCTTGCAGACCCATCAGTAGGGAGTTTCCTTTCCCTTCAATATCATCCACAAATTCACATTGAGCTACTACCCTTGCTGCTGGATTTTGAGAGTTGTCTCTACTCCAGGAGTGTATCGAACTAAACCGTAGCCACACCCAGACCACAATCTCTCACAGTACTTGGTGGTCTCAGACAAACTTTCCTCTTCAGGCCTACTCTGTATCCAATGGAAGAAGACAAGAACAGGATGAATCTTCAATCTATCTTCTCACAAATCTGTACTGTCCTCCCCTCACACCTGTACTATTATAAGGACTTATGCTCTATTATTGTGTCTAAGGTGCCATTACTATGATGGGTGACAGAGGCCTGATATCAAAGCACTAGGCAGCTTTATTCATCCTCCCTTTTGTTGGCATAGGGAATGAAGGAGGTATCCTGGAATACGGACCACCGGCACACCCATTATGGTAGATGTGCAGCTCAATAAAACAGCTCAACTCAACAGTCCACAGCATGGCCAACTGCTGGGTTTTGACCTCTTGGGTCATGTTCAGTAGGGGTCACGGTTCGTATTGGACAAGTTCAAATGCCTCCCTGTTGCAAAACATTTCCTTCCTACTGAACACAATCAATGGATTATGGATGTGTACTGGACTGATGCCAAAATAAGAGTGAGAGGTGTTCAGCTGAGTAGACACCAACACCATCCTCTAATAGTGTGTCTGAGACAGGCTCATGACATCATGAAAGGATTCTGCTGCAGCTGCACTTTTTCGTGGGATTTATTTTCTCTCCAAATGTGATATAGAACCCAGGTTAATAGCAAGTGACATTTTATTTACTGTTAAACTTACTGTTACTAGACGTGGAAAACTTCTACAATCTCACAAACGTATTACAGAAAGCCTTCTCAGTGTAATGTTTAATGGCTTTCGGCATCGATAGTGCTTTTTGTGCATGAAGTGGCCTGTAAAATTCAACTGTAACACGAATTCATGCAGCACAGTTAACCGACTAATACCCTACTGGTTTACGTGACATGAGCACAGCTCATAAAAAGCGCAGAGTTGGGAAACGCAAAGAGCTTTGGTGCTTTGAAATTTGCACGAAGAACAACATGAACTTACCATAAATGTCATGCCATATTTCACCAATCAAAACAGGATAACACTGCCACTGTTTGGCTCCACCAACAAACAGCTATGCTTTATCCATCGTCAGCGAACTCCTGCTAATCATTCTACGATTTTCATCTTTTGAGCAGAGTGAAGTGTTCAGGCCCGTTTTAGGCATTTGCTTTAAGTCAGTCTTGCCTCTGGAACACCATGCATTCATTCAGAAGCCATGCAGTAACCAGGGCTTGGGAGTCCAAAATGCTACTCTAGTGCATTTTTATTGGGCCTACACAGTCTGGGTATTGTTTAAAGCAAGAACTGTTTATTTCTGGAGGAATGGGGAAAAAAATACTAGATTGATATTACAAAACGTTAGTATGTCAATGAATTACAGTATGTCAATGAATTACTGTTTTTGGAAAATAATGATTTTTTTTGCTAAGGAAGTACATCTAAGGTAATGTCGACAGGCCTACACATTTTAGTGCACTATATTGCCATTTTGTGAAGCCACGTGTTTGATTAGCTTGCTCATCAAAAGCAAGAACAAAATCTCAGATATTCAATATTACCTCCATTTATAATGTCTCATTTTCAATGGTGATTTCATAGTTATCAAAATCTTACATGCATTGAGGGGCCAAAGGACTGAATCTGAGTCAAGTAAAATAAATGTTTCATATCAAAAGTCAGTAACCTCAAATGGTGAACAGTAATTTGTGTCAAAGTACAGTAAGACTTGAATGACTCAGCACTATTATTATTATTATGCTGGAGGTATCAAGAGAGTGCAGGCCAATGAGGCGTTGCAGCCTGATGTCGTCAGGGTGAGCGTCATGGTGAGTGTCAGGGGGAGTGGGGCATTGGTGGAACCCTTGGGAAGGGAGGAGGGGTCCTGACAGAGACAGAGCGCTCTTTGTGCTCCGGCGCCCCTGCCCCGGTGGCCTGAAACGGTCCAGGACCGTCAGGGGACCAGCTTTCCTCCGGGTCCGAAGTGTTCTGTCGACAGCTCATTGATCACAGCTCATCTTGTCACCCGACCATTCCTCCCAAAACACATGTGCGGACACACATGCCCACGTCCCGCTTGTACACACCCGTCTCACACTTTCAAACATAATCAGCTTCTCTACAGTGACCCGTAAAACAACATTGAGCGTGGTCTTCTTCCCCTGTGAGTGGGTGTAAAAACAGTAAAGTGTCCAGCAGTAGCCAGGACAGTGGAGGTGGGGGCGGACTGGGGAGTGTGAGGTTGTCACTGCCACAGTAAAACACGGGGGCAGTGGGCCTCGCCGGCTGGGTTACCGGGCTCTGAGGACTCGTGAAAGTGAACAAAAGGCCCAGTTCTGAGCCAACCGCACAAGACGCTGCCCAGGGTTTCACTGGCCAGGTCCTCGGAGCTCTCCTGTCGCAGTTAAACTAAGTGTGCTTTTATGGGCGAGCTGTAATACTCCGCACTATGAGCCATAATAATCATACAGGCCACTAGGAGCCTTCATAATAACACACAACCCATTCCTTCCCAGTACACCTAACAGCAGACATTTTTGTTGTAAGCTCTGGACAAAAAACCTGATTCAACTTGCCATAAGCCAAGTCATAATCATAGTTTTACCCATAGTTTTACCCATGAGGCATCATTCATTGTAGCTGTCATAACCTCCCTTAATCCAGAGCAGGTGTATTTTGTGGCTTTTGGCGAATGCTTTCTAATGATCTGAAGTCGCTCTGTTGCTACTGCCTGTAAACACAGTCTAGTTCAAAAAGTGAATGATGGCAGGCCGCATGTGACAAATGGATTATTTGCATAATGGCCTAATAGAGCTCTGATTGGCTATGGCGCACCGGTCTGTGTTGAGTCCGATCCTGGACAAGACAGATGTTTTTATTAGGTTTTATTTACTGCCGTGTCTATTAATTGTCCAAATGCACGGCCGCTTTCCGACTCTATATTGCTATAGAATTTTCCCTACTGCCTTAGTATAACATGCTGACCACAGCAATCGCATCCAGTGCGCGAGTTGCAAAATAAAATCTACCCATACATGTTATTCAATCATTGCACCCACACTGCTCGAGAGCGTCTTCGTGGCCAGGCCCTAAAATATAACTTTGTTCTAGTTGTGACACTCAACGCGCTGCAAGTCCAGGCTTTCCCATCTCCTCGTTATTTTTTTAGGCGCATATACCCACGTGCCATCACCTCATTGGTTTTTAGGAGCATATACCCTCGTGGGTGATTGAAAGACTAACTGAGGTCCGCACTCCAGTCGGTTGTAGTGATGCACCGTAAAGTTGGTTGCCAACCGCCATATAAAGTCCAAAGAAGAAAAAGAAGTGTGAAGGGAGGAGAGATGATGAAAAATGAATTCGGTTTACCGTTTTATCTGTAGATTAATTGTCAGAGTAGTGGGTCTTGTGCATTTCAGGCAAAATAACAACCTAATGTGTATATACCAGGACAAATTAGCTAGCAACAGCAAGCTAGCTAGCTTAATTGCCATAAATGTTTAATGCTTTTTGACCTGTCCCCAAATTATTATAATTGGTTCAGAGTTTGTTTTGATATTTCAACCTGCGTGTCCTGATCGCATCTGGTGTGGGTGAACAAAATCAACGCGCACATCTGGTTTGGACAGCATGTTAGTCATTCCCAAACATTCTATGAAACATGAAAGTATGAACACATGAAAATGACCATGTCTACTAAGTGCTCATGTAAAAAAGGCATCGTATTCTTCCTGGGGGTGTACATGAACAGATTTTAATAAGATTTCATGTTGCTAAAGTGCTCAGTTCCACTTTAAAGATTGAAATGCAACACTGCAAAAGAAGAACGAAGGAGGTGCTTTCCATGCCACTCTCAAATAACAGTCAAAAGCATAATATTAAGCTAAAGGCTCTATTAACGTGATGCTAGCGAATCCAAAGCAGCATCGGCAAGTATCCTATGCTGTGTAAGCTTAGTCCAGGCATTCCTCCATATCAATGTTGTGGAGAAACCAAAGAAATAAAGCGCAGTTTGACCGTGATGATGGTTCCAGGCTGCCGTTGGGTCAGGTGGCTAAGCTGTGCTGCGTTGTGCAACTTAAATGGCCCGTGACTTACCACACAAGAAGGCATCCGAAGACTGATCATCTACTGCACGTGCAACAATATTTGCTTTATGGATGGCTAAAATGAATGAGGACTTTTCATTTTACTTCAGGCTCGGGACAGAGTAGGAGAGATGCGTGTACAGGTATGTTTTCAAATGGCCGCCATATTTCCATTGGATGACTGGCTGGCTTATCTGCAACAAAGTGCTAAACCTTCCCATTCATCCTCAGCCTCCCACTGCGTCATAGTAACCTGAATCTCTAATTATCACAGAGAATTATTTTGAGCCAAAAGGGCCTGCTGCTTTAGCTAATGCAGTCGTACTTCGGATTCGATACAATAAACATCCAATCTGGCCAGTGTTTCCCTTTAATAAAATGGAAAAAAAACAAAACAGGAAACGCTGGACTTGGTGTATACTGTAAACATTCCTAATCTTTACCCAAGCATGCACCATCCCTTACTGGGATCTATAGACTGTATATATAATGTTTTACAGTGTCGAACCTGCGGTCACCCTCCCTGCAGCGCTACACAGACACTGCTGACGTGTACATCTCCTATATCTGGGGGAGGGGGGGAGGGGGGGAGGGGGGGGGGGGGGGCGAAGGACTGGGCTTTTGTCCCACCACATGTCTATTGTGGCTAAACCGTCCCCTCGGGGGCAATTAGGGCCTTTTAGTTTGTTGTAAGAGGACCTAAGTACGAGCGGGCCAAGCCAGGAAAAACATTTCTGAGCTAAACCAAAAACAGAAGCGCATTGAGCTCCTCCGGGCTCCTGGACTTCTGAGCATCTCTATTAAGAAATGTGCAGGCCTACACAGAACAGACAGGAACTGTGGCAGCTTTACTGGGGCAGGGGGTTGAGGGGAGTGGAGAGGAGGAGGGGGAGGCCTCCACCACGGGCCTTGCCAAGAGGGCAAACAACTCCGTCCGGACAATGTTGGTGGAGGAGAGAGACATTTTATAACGACAACAGATGTAGGATCTTAATTTGAGCCAGTTTGCTACAGCAGGAAAATAATCCTGCAGCAATAGGAAATATAAATTATTATGTGGATTTATTTTTTTGTAGGGTTTAATACATTTTTCACAAGGGAATAACTCAAATCTCAAAGTGGAAATTACAAACTTCAGAAGCTTTTATAAACCTCATATACACTACAGGTTTTACATTTCTTGCATTGCAGGAAAGTTATCCTGCAACAAGGTGATGAAATGAAGATCCTACATCTGTACGAGAACCGAGTTTTGAGAAATAGACATTCGAGTTTTCACATGGCCGAATAGGTGGCAGTGAAGAAGAGTGGGATGGGTAACGGTATGTGGAAAGGTTTGTCGTACCATGTAGAAGGTAAACACGCATGTTGTTTGACACACATAGCCAATGAAGACATTACTGTAAAAGGCAGGGAAAGAGAACATGTTCATTCAAATTTCCCGAAAGATAGTGTGTAAGTACAGGGTTGAGCGTGTGACTGAAAGAAAGATAGAGCAACGTGTGTGAGAGCGAGAGAGAGAGGGAAAAAAAGAGAGGAACAGTCTCTCGGTGCAGGAGTCTTATCTCCCAGCCAGAGGAGGGATCATGTCCCATGGAGAGCCAGCGTGGATCTGGAACATGTCCCATGGCAAAAAAAGCGTGGATCTGGAACATTTCCCATGGCGAGCCAGTGTGGATGAGGCAAAAAAAAAGTGTCAGAACCTCCGTGCTAAAAGGCATGAGTGATGAGGAGGGGTTAAGAGAACTGAACCCATTTAAGTCACCCAAATAAGGGCTGTGGGAGCCCATGATGGATGCCCCCAGAGCTCCTAAGGGATAGTGATATCGAAGGGGAATGGGTGGGTGGGAAGGGGCAGGGGTCCAGTGGTCCCCTCTTAATAAAAACAAATCGGCTTGATAAACTGCAGAATAAAAAGAGGGTGCACAGTTCCAATGTCAGCATAAACATGCCACTTGTTAAATACATTCGATAAATTATTCAGGTAAATGACCAAAACACAGTATTTCAAGGTTTTAAAAAGGGAGAGTTCAGTGATTTAGCATTTTTAAATAAGTTGTTTCCTTACATTAAAGCAATCTTTGGACAAGGAGTGATTGCAATCAACACTTGGTTTTGTTCAACTGGCCAATGCAAACAATTAGCAACAATAGCATGTCGGGATAAATTCCTCATGTAAATCAATCTGCCACGTTTAGCATGTATCAAATGTCATACCATAATCACCTCTTAAATGGATTGGGTTACTCAATTAATTGGTTTAAATTATTTGTAGATTATTTATTTTGGACATTACATTTAAAACATACTCCACGGGAACATGGATTTTGATCAAAAAAATGTAATGCTGGAAATTGTTTGCAGTAGCTAGTTTAATTAACGAAAAACAAAAATGAGTGTATTGTAGTCACTCCTTGTTCAGAGACTGCATTCAACGTAAGGAAATAAATATATAAAATCAGTGAACTATCCCTTTAAGAGGATCATGAAACATCACATAAAATATCAAATGAAAAAAAGTTGTACTTGATCAACTATTTACAATACATTGACTTAGCTAGCACATCATTCATTGCATAGATAAACTATAGAGTAGGGTATGACATTTGACACAATGGCTGTGTAAAATAAATACAAATACTGAGCTATATTGTATGCTAAAAAAAAAGGGAAATTATTTTATACTAATACAATTGCTCAGAGAAAAATATTTTGTTTAGCAAGTAATACAAAAAAATTATCCAGAAGTTATGGGTCAAAATGATTGACATGCCAAGATTCTTATAAATAAAAGTCTACAGTTGAGTATTTGGTCCCATATTCCAAAGCACGCAATGACTACATCAAACTTGTTGGATGTTTGCTGTTTGTTTTGGTTGCATTTCAGATTATGCTGTGACCAACACAAATTAAATGGTAAATTACGTATTCTGTCATTTTGGAGTCACTTTTATTATAAATAAGAATATAATATGATTCTGAACAGTCCTACATTAATGTGGATGCTACCATGATTACGGATAATCCTGAATGAATCGGGAATAATAATGAGTGAGAAAGTTACAGAGGGTCAAAGTTCATACCCCCTAGACACGCTAACCTTTTATTTTTTTATTTTACCTTTCTGGGCAAGTCAGTTAAGAACAGAACGACAGATTTGTAACTTGTCAGCTCGGGGGTTTGAACTTGCAACCTTCCGGTTACTAGTCCAACGCTCTAACCACTAGGCTACCCTGCCGTCCCATTACCAATAACATGGGAGGTTAGCATGTCTTGGGGGGTGGGGGGTGGTCTTTGACTCTCTGTAACTTTGTCACTCATTATTCACAATTCATTCAGGATTATCTGTGACATTAATGTAGAAGTGCATAGAAACATATTCTATTCTAATTTACAATAAAAGTGACTCCAAAATGACACAATACATTAATGGTAAACAATTTCTATTGGGCACCAAAACAATCTGAAACCCAACCAAAACAAACAGCAAATGCATCCAACAAGTTTGTAAAATCACAAGCTTGATGTAGTCATTGTGTGCTATAAATATGGGACCAAATACTAAACTTTTGACTACTTTATTCATAATACTTTTTTACAGGTGTCAATTTGGATCTGCCTTTGAGAAGAAAAAAAAGTATTAGATGTGAAACAAAATCTTTCCCTAAGCAAATGTATTATTACAAAATTATATCATTTCCCAATTTTTGGGAGAATACAATAAAGCTCAGTATTTGTATTATTTATTTAATACAGTCAATATTGCACATTTTTAAATCAAGGGGGTCTATAATTTCAGACCCCACTATACATCCGTATTCACTATATCCAACATAACAACAGATGATTAAATCTGCAAGTTCAAAGCCCTTTAGGAAGCTGCAGCTACAATAGAAAGACAAATTCTAACAATTAATGGTGCCATCGTTCACTTATAAGTGAAGACATAATATATCATGAATTCACAGAGCGTGCAGTGTGACACCTTTACCTACACGAACCACAGGTCTCAAACTAGCCCAAATACCACCTTTAAGACTATCAATCAGTAATTCAGAAGTTGTATGACAGTAAAACAAAAAATATAAATATTTTGAAACATACATTGAATAATAAAGGAAACAATATCTGGATAAGTGAGGGAGACTGCATGCATATGAAGTCTACTGTGTACCATACGGTGTAACACTGAGCTGTGCTGTAATAAACAGTTATAGTATGTTTAGACAGACCAAGAGTTGAGCATTCTTCCATTACCCTGTGTTCCTAGAAAAACCCACCCTCTGCAAGTGTTTGAGTGTCTATGTTTCTCTGTGTGTGTGTCCGTCTGTGTGTGCATAGTTGTGTTTCTGTGTGCGCGTGCGTTTCTGTGTGAGTGCGTGCGCTTCTGTGTGCGTGCGAGCTTTTCTGTGTGCGTGCGAGCTTTTCTGTGTGCGTGAGAGCTTTTCTGTGTGCGTGCGCGTTTCTGTGTGCGTGCGTGCGTTTCTGTGTGCGTGCGCGCTTTTCTGTGTGCGTGCGAGCTTTTCTGTGTGCGTGCGAGCTTTTCTGTGTGCGTGCGCGCGTTTCTGTGTGCGTGCGCGCGTTTCTGTGTGCGTGCACGCGTTTCTGTGTGCGTGCGCGCGTTTCTGTGTGAGTGCGTTTGTATACACATGTGTCCTCAATAAAACATTTAATTGGCTTCCTCCCTGAATTGTTACAAGTGGTGCCATTATTTAACACAAGGGTCTGGACAGCATGTGGAGGGCAAGGAGGTGCACAACGCCGGCTTAACACGGCACCTTAACCCTACACGGCCGTGTTAAACAGAGAATGGGGAGGCTGTTCCCCACCAGCCAAATGGCAGTGGAGGGCGGTCAGGCAGGCCAGGGTAAGGAGAGGAGGGAACAACAGCATCCCAAATAAGATATCCGTTTAAGCCCAATTAGGCTAAGTATACTGAGGTTTGGCAAAGATAAGGGGGGGGGTTATTTTAGTTTGTCTCAAAAGCATTGCACAGGTACAAATAAGTGGTGGGGGTCAGACTGTCCTCTTTGAAGCCTTACCCTCTCTGTTTGTACACAACACTCTAGACATCCAAAAGCAAGTCGATAACACACTAGCACTGCATATATGATAAGTGAGAGTGAATGAAGGGAAACAACAGTAAAACATGTCAGTGGTTAAGAGAGAGAAGGCATCTCCCAGAGGACATGCCCTCTCATAAATCTGTATAGTGCAAATCATGCTCTTATAAGCTCCTGGTTGGGTCCTTCTATTTCAGTTGACATGGTCTGAGGGCTGGTGGCTACTTCACTCATTTGGATTTCATGGGAACCTACAAAACAAAATCTCAACATTCCCCCCAAGAATGCTGAATATTTTTTGTTCTATTCATTATAACTGGGTGACGGCCGGGCACTTGGTAAAAATAAAAATAAAAAGAGCTATGATACGTAAAAGTGTTAGGGGGGCTCCTCGGCAAAAGAGAGAAAGACGACGGAGCAGGGGAGGGGGAAAAAAGAAAGCAAAACAGAAATGTCTGTGTGGGCAATTCCCACAAGATAGCTAGACTAACTCTCTCTTCATGCCCTCTGAAGAAACGGAGTCCGTGAGAGGGTTCAGGGATTCATAAAGTCTCGCTAGGTAATTGATTGCTCCGGGTAGGGCAATCTGTGTGGGATTTTGTTTTTCTTCTTTGCGGACTGTAGGAGCCAAAAAAACACACATGGGCGATTCTTAGCAATATGGCCATTAAGAGCAGACTGACTGAGCGGGCGAAGGGGGGACCCTGACAGAGGGCTATACACTTCTTAAATACATATTACAGTATACACACTGACACACACTATAACAAACGCACTTACACACACGTATACACAGACACACTCACCGACAGTATACAAAATGTAGCCTAAATACGGAGGCGCCTGTCGTTAGGCCCGGGCATTAAGAGATGCGCCCTAATGCGAAGACAAGAGAATCCCTACTCTAGACAGGCGTATTAAGCCCTGACCTAAAGGCCCCGTTGAGTAACATTAGAGAGGCTTCCTGTGTAGATACCACTCTGTGGGCCATTCATCACTGGGGTGAAGGAGGAGTGGGGCGGAGGGGTTCGAGGCTGGACAGTCGACAGCCATCATTACACACGGGGCTGTGACTGGGTGCTTTACAATAACACGGCGGCAGCAATGTCTCCCCATCTGTCAGAGGGGATGTTTAAAAAAACATAGTCATCATTATTAGTCTTTATTTTGGAGAGATGCGGGTGGGGAGAGGGGGGGTTTGGAAAAGGTTGTCTGGTTATCATCTAAGATCCTCTCCTCATCCAAAGTGGTGTCCAGGCGGGAGTTAGAGTAGTGGGAGGGTGCCCTGTAGCCACCACATTAGGGTCTTAAATCACTGAGGGTCACTCCCCAGAGCACGCAAACATCACCGTTCCCATCGCCCCAGGAGACCCTGCTCCTCACTATCAATTAGCTAATCGAAACACATCAATTAGCTTGAGCCGTTACACACAAAGGCCTATCTGGTATTATCGACTGCAACACACTCCTACACACATGCACACACAAACAGGATCAGAGGAGTGGAGACAGAAGGGTAAGCGAATAATCAACAGCCCCAATAGAAAAATCAATCTCCTGTTTCTAGCTAAATAGAGCCGGATACAGTAATACGCTCGCCACCGTACCGCAAAATAGAGCTGGGTAAAGGAGTATGGTCGCTGCCGTACCGCAAAATAAATCAAAGTCAAATCAAATGTGCTGAATACAACAGTGAAAGGCTTACTTACGAGCCCCAAACCAACAATGCAGTTAAAAAAAATATGGATAAGAATAAGAAATAAAAGTAACAAGTAACTAAAGACCAGCAGTAAAATAACAATAGCGAGATTATATACAGGGGGGTACTGGTACAGAGTCAATGTGCGGGGGTACCGGTTAGTCGAGGTAATATGTACATGTAGGTAAAGTGACTATGCATAGATGATAACAACAGAGGCCAGCAGCGGTGTAAGAGGGGGGGCAATGCAAATAGTCTGGGTAGCCATTTGATTAGGTGTTCAGGAGTCTTATGGCTTGGGGTAGAAGCTGTTTAGAAGCCTTTTGGGCCTAGACTTGGCGCTCCGGTACCGCTTGCCGTGTGGTAGCAGAGAACAGTATATGACTAGGGTGGCTGGAGTCTTTGATACTCTTTAGGGCCTTCCTCTGACACCGACTGGTTTAGAGGTCCTGGATGGCAGGAAGCTTGGCCCCAGTGATGTACTGGGCCGTTCGCACTACCCTCTGTAGTGCCTTGCATTTGGAGGCCAAGCAGTTACCATACCGGGCAGTGATGCAACCAGTCATGCTCTCGATGGTGCAAATGTAGAACCTTTTGAGTATCTGAGGACCCATGCCAAATCTCCTGAGGGGGAATAGGTTTTGTTGTGCCATCTTCACAACTGTCTTAGTGTGCTTGGACCATGTTAGTTTGTTGGTGATGTGGACACCAAGGAACTTGAAGCTCTCAACCTGCTCCACTGCAGCCCTGTCGATGAGAATGGGGGCGTGCTCTGTCCTCCTTTTCCTGTAGTCCACAATCATCTCCTTTGTCTTGATCACGTTGAGGGAGAGGTTGTTGTCCTGGCACCACACGGCCAGGTATCTGACCTCCCTATAGGCTGTTTCATTGTTGTCAGTGATCAGGCCTACCACTGTTATGTCATCAGCAAACTTAATGATGGTGTTGGAGTCGTACCTGGCCATGCAGTCATGAGTGAACAGGGAGTACAGGAGGGTAATGAGCACGCATCCCTGAGGGGCCCCTGTGTTGAGGATCAGAGTTGCGGATGGATGTGTTGTTACCTACCCTTACCACCTGGGAGCGGCCCGTCAGGAAGTCCAGGAGGTGTTTACCCCACAGGGTCCTTAGCTTATTGTTGAGCTTTGAGGTTCACTATGGTGTTGAACGCTGAGCTGTAGTCAATGAAGAGCATTCTCACATAGGTGTTCCTTTACTCCCGGTGGGAAAGGGCAGTGTGGAGTGCAACAGAGATTGCATCATCTGTGGATCTGTTGAGGTGGTATGCAAATTGGAGTGGGTCTAGGGTTTCTGGGATAATGGTGTTGATGTGAGCCATGGCCAGCCTTTCAAAGCACTTCATGGCTACAGACGTGAGTGCTACGGGTCGGTAGTCATTTAGGCAGGTTATCTTGGTGTTCTTGGGCACAGGGACTATGGTGGTCTTCTTAAAACATGTTGGTATTACAGACTCAGACAGGTAGAGGTCGAAAATTTCTGTGAAGACACTTGCCAGTTGGTCAGCGCATGCTCACAGTTCAAGTCCTGGTAATCCGTCTGGCCCTGCGGCCTTGTGAATGTTAACCTGTTTAAAGGTCTTACTCACATCGGATGCGGAGAGTGTGATCACACAGTCTTCCGGAACAGCAGGTGCTCTCATGCATGTTTCAGCGTTATTGGCTTTGAAGCGAGCATAGAAGTAGTTTAGCTCGTCTGGTAGGCTTGTGTGGCTGGGCAGCTCTCTGCTGTGCTTCCCTTTGTAGTCTGTAATGGTTTGCAAGCCCTGCCACATCCAACGAGCATCAGAGCCGGTGTAGTAGGATTCGATCTTAGTCCTGTATTGACGCTTTGCCTGTTTGATGGTCCATCGGAGGGCATAGCAGGATTTCTTATAAGCTTCCGGGTTAGAGTCCCGCTCCTTGAAAGCGGAAGGTCTAGCCTTTAGCTCAGTTTGGATGTTGCCTGTAATCCATGGCTTCCGGTATGTACGTACGGTCACTGTGGGGACGACTTCATCGATACACTTATTGACGAAGTGACTGATGTGGTGTACTCCTCAATGCCATTGGAGGAATCCCGAAACATATTCCAGTCTGTGCTAGTAAAACAGTCCTGTAGCTTAGCATCTGCTTCATCTGACCACTTTTTATTGATCTAGTCACTGGTGCTTCCTGCTTTAATTTTTGCTTGTAAGCAGGAATCAGGAGGATACAATTATGGTCAGACTTGCCAAATGGAGAGCGAGGGAGAGCTTTGTATGCGTCTCTATGTGTGGAGTAAAGGTGGTCCAGAGTTTTTTTCCCCCTCTGGTTGCACATTTAACATGCTGACAGAAATTTGGTAAAATTGATTTAAGTTTCCCTGCATTAAAGTCCCCGGCTACTAGGAGCGCCACCTCTGGTTGACCGTTTTCTTGTTTGCTTATGGCAGAATACCGCTCATTCAATGCGGTCTCAGCGCCAGCCTCTGACTGTAGTTGTATGTAAACAGCTACGAAAAATACAGAAACTCTCTAGGTAGATCAAGAATCTCATGATAAGCTGTAGACCACACTACCTCAGGCGAGCAATAGCTCGAGACTCCCTTAGATATCGTGCACCCGTTGTTATTTACAAAAATACAGACCACCACCCCTTGTCTTACCAGACGCCACGGTTTTATCCTGCTGATAGAACTGGCTGGTTAAATGCTGTATGTTGATAATGTCATCGTTCAGCCACGACTCCTTGAAGCATAAGATATTACAGTTTTGAATGTCCCGTTGGTAGCTTAATCTTCCGCGACTGTCATCTATTTTATTGTCCAAAGATTGTACATTTGCTAGAAGAATGGAAGGAAGTGGGTGTTTTTACGATCACCTACGAATTCTCAGAAGGCAGCCCGCCCTCCGGACCCTTTTTCTTCGCCTCCTCTTCACGCAAATCACAGGGATCTGGGCCTGTTCCCGAGAAAGCAGTATATCTTACTGGGTACAGTAATATGGTCGCTGCTGTACTGCAGAATAGAGCTGGGTACAGTAATATGGTTGCTGCTGTAATGCAGAATAGAGCTGGGTGCAGTAATATGGTTGCTGCTGTAATGCAGAATAGAGCTGGGTGCAGTAATATGGTTGCTGCTGTAATGCAGAATAGAGCTGGGTGCAGTAATATGGTTGCTGCTGTAATGCAGAATAGAGCTGGGTACAGTAATATGGTCGCTGTTGTACTGCTAAATAGAGCTGGGTGCAGTAATATGGTTGCTGCTGTAATGCAGAATAGAGCTGGGTGCAGTAATATGGTACCTGCTGTACTGCAGAATAGAGCTGGGTGCAGTCATATGGTTGCTGCTGGAATGCAGAATAGAGCTGGGTGCAGTAATATGGTCGCTGCTGGAATGCAGAATAGAGCTGGGTGCAGTAATATGGTCGCTGCTGGAATGCAGAATAGAGCTGGGTGCAGTAATATGGTCGCTGCTGGAATGCAGAATAGAGCTGGGTGCAGTAATATGGTTGCTGCTGTAATGCAGAATAGAGTTGGGTACAGTAATATGGTTGCTGCTGTAATGCAGAATAGAGCTGGGTGCAGTAATACGGTTGCTGCTGTAATGCGGAATAGAGCTGGGTGCAGTAATATGGTTGCTGCTGTAATGCTAAATTATGCAGTGTCAAGAAAAGTGAAAAATCTATTTAAAAAATGGTCCGACAGAGAAAAAGTGATTTTTCTTTACTCCACTGAAAAAGACATTGTCTTCACAGCTCTCTGTGTTCATACATTATGGTTGACTCATCTGCTTAGCCTTCAGTCCCTTTTATGATGTGTAACAGCATGGCCTATGAGCAGAAGAAAACAAATGGCGAAAGTGGATACCTAGTCAGTTGCACAACTGAATGTATTCAACCGAAACGTGTCTTCCGCATTTAACCCAACCCCTCTAAATCAGATCGGTGCAGGGGCTGCCTTAATCAAAGTCCACGTCATCACCCGGGGAGCAGTTGTTGTTGGGGGTTAACCGATTTTTCCACCTTGCTGGCTCGGGGATTCAAACCAGCGACCTTCGGTTACTGGCCCAACGCTCATAACCACTAGGCTACCTGCACCTGCATGTGTGCGTGCATGTGCGTCAGCAATACTCACTTTTGTTTCCCACCAGGGAGACCACAGGCTGTACGTCACACTCTTCATTGGCCTTCTTGACCATGCCGTACCAGTCCTCCAGATTCTTAAAGCTCTGGAAGTTTGTAATGTCGTACACTAGAAGAACACCCTGAAAAACAATACCATGGAAAATCTGAAATCATGTAATCACAACATCCCAAAAGAAATTCAATTTGACATAAGATGAGAACAAACATGACAGAGAGGTTGAGTGTGAACAGCAGGTGGCACTAGTGTCTGAGAAAAGACAGTCCTCTTCCTACCCCATCCATCTCAAAACACACACTCCCCAAGGAGTTCGCACCTCCTCAGCTCTCTCTAAGTTAGTCATGGCATTAAAGATCTAGATCGCTGTTACAGATGCAGAGAGACATGCTATGAACATACAGCCGAACCACTATGCCTACGCTCTAATTTGTCTGTTTGTGGACACCGGGGCGAGGGGAACCGCAGAGTTTTGTCCATCCAGTCAAACAAGCATAGGAAGGTAAGATGGGGGTTAGGTTAGGTTCCCTGGCCACAAAATTGGCTCTGTTGTCTGTGCTTACAAATAAAAGAGGGTAATATACGTGTGGTTATGAAGGAGGTCTCATCCCCCTCTCTTCGCCGAAATACTTTGTAAGTATTGTCAGCATAGGTACAAAAACGGAAGAAGTCCTATAGCAAAGCACAAAAGGTGCCCATCGGAGTAACCAGACCGTTAAAGCTGGCGTCTGTACTAGTTGATATGTAAACAAAGATGAAACACTTCAGTGTACATGTTAAAAACAAAAGCCTCAAGTGCCAACATTGTGTCCATTTCTCTCTTTAGAATATGAAAAGGAGCCAAAATAAATAGACTACTTCGCCTTTGATTGCATCATCATGAAACAGAATTGCAGCTCCTTTTTCTTCAGGAAGCGTCTGGTCCGGGACACGCAATGTCACAACACAAGGCCGGTGACGACAGTTTGTGTCAGTTACAATTACAGCGCGTCGCTACCAATGACTATGATTGATTGTCGCCCGTGGCGCGTCGAACAATGGTCGTGAAAGCCCCATAATGCTCTGGTGAGAAACCCGCAGAGCAAAGTATTCCAATGTGGCATTGATGGACGACACATTGTTGTTGTGTGTGAGTGAGCGGGTCTGAGGAGGTATTACAGTACAGACATGACCGACCTACACACCCACCAACAGCCTCAAGTGTTGTCCCGGTCTCTACATCCAACACAGGCCCCATGCTCTTCAGGTAAACCAGATCTATAGCTATATCTATACCTCATCAAACAAGTGCAGCTTTGAGAGCGTAGACTGTGGCTTTGGGTGACAGATAATGGTAGCCTATAATAGCAACAACAACTTAGGGATGTTGCTTAGCGGAATGAGGCAAAAGCACAAACATAACACTCCCACACACACACGTGTTATTGCAGTGTCAACACAACCCTAGCTCTATTCACATTAATTTGTAAATGTGCTTATTTTGTTAATAAATAATGAAGTTAGAGCGGGGGAAGGGAGAAAGAGAGAAAGGTGTTTCTTACTCCCCTTCATACTGTACATAGTCTAGTCCATATGACCAGCTAAGTAGTCAAACTTGGTCCTGTTGCACTAATATTATCATAAAGGCTTATTAACTACCAAGCCTAATAGGGAAACACTATTACATTGTACATTTGTTAAATACAGTGAAAAGTTCAGAGCTCTAACGTGAACAACGACAGACCACCTCAGTGTTTATTGTGTGTGTGTGTGTGTGTGTTACAGTACCTGAGCACCATAGACATATTTATCCAGCATTTTCCCTCCAATCGTTTGACCTCCAATATCCCACACTTGCAGGGTAACATTCAAGTTGCCTGAGGGAAGAGGAAATGGAGAAACTTAAAATCATTAGAAACTATTAAATGACTTCAATGTTTCAAACAAAAGCTGCTGCAATGCAGCCCACATATTACAAAACTATCTACGTTTGGCTTGACGTGTTAGCTTCTCTTTCATATCATCAACTTCTGACTAAAAAGTGAACGTAAGTCGATCAACTGGAAAAGAACGTGACAAGAGAAGACAAATTCAATTGTACTGTAATTTGTGAGCTTTCCATCTCGGTTGTTTTGGTTCCTTTTATAGGCGTTTGTTTTAACAAAGCTCATAATCTTTGGGAAATCACGAGTCAGTCGTAACTGGAGCCTATATTTTGGGAGAGGGATTTCTGTAATAAAACGTTGACTTTGTTCATGTACATATTGGAAACAATAAATCATAGATTAATCTTTAATTTTTAACCGCTCGCCTCTGGCAGGTCACACACACTCCAAATCCAAGAATATCCAGAGGAGAGATTCAGGGGGATGAATAGGTATGCTTACCCTGTAATTTAAACATTCTCAATACCCCTGGCCGGGAAAAAACGAGCACTTATTAGCCTGGGAATAGCTGTTTGCATTGTGTCGTTCTCTGCCAAGTCGAGGAGAGTAAGGAGAAATATGTGGTGTTAAGAAAAATACAGATAATTAAACACAAAATAATAAGCAAAAGAAGACTACTGTCCCAATTTATATAAGAGGGAGGTGGGGAGAGGGAGAGTGAGGGACGGGGTACAAAACCAAATCTAAATAAATATTTTCCTCCTCTGGAAAATGAAAGGGGTGGTTGAGAAAAGAAAAGAAGACCAGACAGTGAGGAGTTTGTCGGTGTGATGAGGGCCCTTCATTGGCCTAGTGCGCTTATGGCGAGCCGAGCGTACAGTGTGGATACGGCTGGACGAGCTGACCCCCACCACACAAGTCCCTGTTTCTCCGAGGAAGGAAGCGCGAGTGTTCACAGTGACTACATCTAGACTATACAGTGTCAATGTAAAGCTACATTGAAGAGTGCAATGAATAATTGCCCTTGGTGTTACAGCATGCGAGCTATCCCCACCCATCCCCTGCAGTCAGACACAAACTTTATTTCTGTTTAAAAGACTCAACAGACCCAAAGTTTCCCTGCTTACGTGGTGAGTTAGTGGCTAATTTTTGTGTTTTTAGTAGTCTTCATTAGCTATTAGCACTGTTCAGTGGAACCCAATAAAAACACTATCAAAACATCACCATTTTGATAAGTATTAATTCACAGACCAAACATGAGACATCTGGAAGAGGTATTGTTAAAAGCACACAAAGAGAAGTTTGTGTGCCAATCGGCCTCACCTCACCTCTCCACGCGTTGGAAAATGTACATTAAGTTTGACAAGCTGGGCCTTCACGGTGAGAGGGGCCAGCACCGGCTATACTCTCCCCCCATCTTGGAGATCCCCATAGAGCCCCAGAGAGCCACACAACACATCCAGTCGAAGGCGGGCGTAGGTCCTAACGAAGCTCAGGACCACCCAAATGGCAAAAACAGCCATCCTCTTCATCAGGTCAAGAGAACCCAATCCCCCAGAAAATGTGCCATTTTACAACTCGTGTTGAACCAACGTCTACTATTTTATATATATAAATAAAACACACACACACGTGTCTTGCCGTGCTGCAGATAAATAATGGTTGTCAACTATTTTTACCAGAATCACAACCGATTGGAATTATTTGTGCGATGTCTCATTGAAGCCTTGGCTTTCCCTATTTCACTAAGGTCTGCCTAATTATCTCTACTAAAACATTCATGTTTTCTTTCTCCTACTATTACCAACTGTAACTGAATATAGGACTAAATGTAATAGTTTCAAGTTATCATATATTTATTTTAGTACTTAATCCACCCTTGCTTAAATGTTATTTTATTAAGTCATAAAAGAATGGAGCTACTTTGCAGACTTTTGCAGCTTTATGCCTTGGCACCATTTTAAATATGCAATTTAAAATGCTGAAAATCCCCATGCCATATGGTAGGAAGTGAAAATGGGGGGCTTTAGTCTAAATATAACATTAGTCAATAAACATTTATTTTACACATCTAAGAGGATACAGAGCGAGGCTTTATTTCCGTGGGTTTGAAAGTAAACAAATAAGAACATGAATGTTTTATGTGGTTCAGAACAAAGATCAGTTGAACCCCGGGATATGAATATAAAAATGCTAAATGTATTTACTCTGTACTGTGCCCACAGAATTATGTGTAAGGCTCGCCTCTCTGGACATAAACTGTCCATTGGCTTCATGGAGGGGGAAAAAATCCTGGTGTTTGCCCTAGAGAGAACAGCTTTCAGAATGAATAAGGATGAGAAGTGGCAGACTCTCCACAATGTGGTGCTACCAAGAAAGACACATTGAAAGTCCTGAGATAACCTGAGGAACAAAATTGTTCGGGTTTAGCATGAAACACTGGGGAAGGAAAATACAAAACGCAACAACACATTTTGTACCAATTTGAAAATAAATTCAGAAATTCTAAAGCTTTGTGTAAAAAAAAAAAGTTAAACTGTGCACAAACTCAAATTCACACACAGCTTTTGTAAAAAGAAATGTAATAAATTCCAAGTAGGCTACTTTAATAACGTCGGAATACTTTTAGATATGCACGTTTCATAAGCAGAATTCAAGAAAATTAAAGTCAGTCACTGCAGCATCTTACATCAAGGTGCCTCTAATGCAGGGTTTCCCAAACCCGGTCCTCAGGACGTTTGGGTTTTTGCCCAGCACTAAACAGCTGATACAAATAATCAACTAATCATCAAGCTTTGATAATTTTAATCCACTGTGTAGTGCTAAGGTAAAAACAAAACTGAGAATGTGAGTGCCTGCGTGAAAGTGTGTCTGTATCTGTGGTATGGTACAGAGCAGGCCGGCACGCTCAAAGGATGAAGGTGTCTTACCTGGCAGTTATTCTCTTCGGAAATAACCAAAGGATGAAGGTGTCTTACCTGGCAGTTATTCTCTTCAGAAAGAACCAAAGGATGAAGATGTCTTACCTGGCAGTTATTCTCTTCAGAAAGAACCAAAGGATGAAGGTGTCTTACCTGGCAGTTATTCTCTTCAGAAAGAACCAAATGATGAAGGTGTCTTACCTGGCAGTTATTCTCTTCAGAAAGAACCAAAGGATGAAGGTGTCTTACCTGGTAGTTATTCTCTTAGGAAAGAACCAAAGGATGAAGGTGTCTTACCTGGCAGTTATTCTCTTCAGAAAGAACCAAAGGATGAAGGTGTCTTACCTGGTAGTTATTCTCTTAGGAAATAACCAAAGGATGAAGCTGTCTTACCTGGCAGTTATTCTCTTCAGAAATAACCAAAGGATGAAGGTGTCTTACCTGGCAGTTATTCTCTTCAGAAAGAACCAAAGGATGAAGGTGTCTTACCTGGCAGTTATTCTCTTCAGAAAGAACCAAATGATGAAGGTGTCTTACCTGGCAGTTATTCTCTTCAGAAAGAACCAAAGGATGAAGGTGTCTTACCTGGTAGTTATTCTCTTAGGAAAGAACCAAAGGATGAAGGTGTCTTACCTGGCAGTTATTCTCTTCAGAAGAAAGAACCAAAGGATGAAGGTGTCTTACCTGGTAGTTATTCTCTTAGGAAATAACCAAAGGATGAAGCTGTCTTACCTGGCAGTTATTCTCTTCAGAAATAACCAAAGGATGAAGGTGTCTTACCTGGCAGTTATTCTCTTCAGAAAGAACCAAAGGATGAAGGTGTCTTACCTGGCAGTTATTCTCTTCAGAAAGAACCAAAGGATGAAGGTGTCTTACCTGGCAGTTATTCTCTTAGGAAATAACCAAAGGATGAAGGTGTCTTACCTGGCAGTTATTCTCTTCAGAAAGAACCAAAGGATGAAGGTGTCTTACCTGGCAGTTATTCTCTTCAGAAAGAACCAAAGGATGAAGGTGTCTTACCTGGTAGTTATTCTCTTAGGAAATAACCAAAGGATGAAGGTGTCTTACCTGGCAGTTATTCTCTTCAGAAAGAACCAAAGGATGAAGGTGTCTTACCTGGCAGTTATTCTCTTAGGAAATAACCAAAGGATGAAGGTGTCTTACCTGGCAGTTATTCTCTTCAGAAAGAACCAAAGGATGAAGATGTCTTACCTGGCAGTTATTCTCTTAGGAAATAACCAAAGGATGAAGGTGTCTTACCTGGCAGAGTTATTCTCTTCAGAAAGAAATCCAGGCCAATGGTCTGTTTGTACTGTTTCCCAAAGGCCTCTTGCGCAAACCGGGTGGCGAGTGATGTCTGAAACAGAGAGAGATCATGCTAAAACCCTTTTCCTGCCATTAAAACGACTAAATAAGTTGAATTCAAGCCTTATGAACAAGTCTGAGTGTTGGAGTTGGAGTGGTGTTCTGTATAACAACTATGCCTATTCATAACTCCAAATGAACTGGGACCATGACTTTTCTATTTAAAAAAAATATATATATATATATATAAAATATAAATATATATATATATTTTTTTTAAAGAGTACACTGCTTGGGAAGACGTTTACCCTTGCAATTGTAATTAATTTGAGGTAAGCTAAAGCAATTACCTCTGCTGTCTCGCAAAGCTATCAAGGCCTGCCTGACTGTAAAAATCCAAGTGAATTAAGAAAACAGGTGTCTGGGTAGACGAGTCATACATCCTAACTACAGCTTCTAATTGCCACTGCACAAAATAAGAAAACTCCATCTCTCCATGTCACTAGGCTAGTCTTAAAACCATGGGAATTTACAGCACAGACTTGACATGCCAAGTTTAATTCATTTTGATGGATGAGGACAAGAAAAAAAGTGCTGGATGTCTATTAGCTATCTTTAGAGCAGTGTGCTTACATAAACATGGAGGGATAATGGAACAGTGGGGCTTCCTAAGTCTTCCTGTGGTGAATTCATTTTATGTACTACTTGACTATCACTGAAGGTTATAGAATTTGAAATAAATTGTTTCTTTACGTCCACAGAGAATTCATATAATCTACTGCCATTTATTTTCTGATATATTTCAAGTTGCCAAAAATACGTCAAACATAAAGGGCAGAAAAGTCATATGGAACTGATGCCAAAAGGGAACACACAGGGGACTACAATTAAACCTGTTATCTACATTAGTCAAAACAGTCAAGCATAGGCTATTTCAACTTTTTGCGGAATCAAAATATGCCCAATTTCAGTCAATCATTATGTTGCAACTCCACTGTAGAGTATTTTAAGGTCTATCCCAAATACAATAGCTGAAGAGGAGTCATCTTGGCAGCGGTTTCTCATGTGGCTGAATAGGACAGATCTTCATTATATTGAAGTGGAGTCATCTTGGCAGCTGTTTTTCATGTGGCTGAATAGGACATATCTTCATTAGATTGAAGAGTCATCATCTAGGCAGCTGTTTCTCAAGTGGCTGAATAGGACAGATCATCAAATCAAATTGTACTGGTCACATACACATGGTTAGCAGATGTTAATGCAAGTATGGCGAAATGCTTGTGCTTCTAGTTCCGACAGTGCAGTAATATCTAACAAGTAATCTAACAATTCCACAACAACTACCCAATACACACAAATCTAAGTAAAGGGATGGAATAAGCATATGTACATATAAATATGGATGAGCGATGACCGAGCGGCATAGGCAAGATGCAATAGATGGTATTGAATACAGTATATACATATGAGATTCGTAGAGCAAGATATGTAAACATTATTAAAGTGGAATTATTAAAGTGACTAGTGATCCATTTATTACATTTAAAGTGGCCAATGATTTGGAGTCTGTATGTAGGCAGCAGCGAGGAGTCATCTTGGCAGCTGCTTCTCAAGTGGCTGAACAGGACAGATCTTCATTAGACTGAAATACCCCAAATACCTTGGAGGCCAACGCTTTCTACATAGGTTGCAGTGTCCTTATACTTTCATTAAACTTAAGCCTGCGACTCTGAAATCGTGCGTTGACCAAAAGGTCTGAAAAAGTCGACTTGTTGAGCATTTCACAAGCTCAATGCTGAGTGACAACTTACTGGAGGTGACTGACACAACAAGGAGAAAATTGGCCATTTAAGTAGCCCACACAATCACTGACAACACAGGAATAACTATCCCGGACAGCAACAATCTATTCCACATGCTGGCGTTGGCTTAGGGAGCCATTGGTCTTGGCATTCCAGTAGCTTGGCTCTACTCCCTCTTCATAGGACCCTTTTTTCCACCATACAATTGGAACTAACCAGGGCATGTAAAAGCTGGCGTAATCCAGACTTCTCTTCAATAAGGAGACTGCACAGGGTCACCAATGATACCACTGCCGGGAAATGAGGGAAGTTCCATTGAGAGAGAGAGGGAAAGAGAGAGAGAGAGGTAGGCGAGAGAGAGGTGAGAGAGAGAGAGGTAGGCGAGAGAGGCGAGAGAGGTAGGCGAGAGAGGCAAGAGAGGTAGGCGAGAGAGGCGAGAGAGAGAGAGGTAGGCGAGAGAGGCGAGAGAGAGAGAGGTGAGAGAGAGGTAGGAGAGAGAGGTAGGAGAGAGAGAGAGGTGGGCGAGAGAGAGAGGGTGGGCGAGAGAGAGGTAGAGAGAGAGAGAGAGAGAGAGAAGTAGAGAGAGAGAGGAGA